>NC_079436.1:1037930-1180430 GCF_903798145.1 Danio aesculapii | reverse complement strand
CTGTGTTAAAGCCACGCTGCAGAGTTAGCATTGTATTAATGTCAAGTAGCTGGAAGTATTTCGCCAGCTCTGCACATTTTCGAAGTCTCCTTAACCAAACACACCTGACTCAGATCATCAGCTCATTAGCAGAGACTGAAAGACCTGTGATGGGTGTGACAGACAAAGGAGACATCCAAAACATGCAGTGCTGGTGGTCCTCCAGGAACGTGGTTGAGAATCACTGGTCTACCCTAGGCATGGGCCGGTATAAGATTCTGATGGTATGATAACCTTGGATAAAAATATCACGGTATCACGGTATTATGATTACTGCACTGAAATATTTTCTTTTTTAATGTCTGGGTGAAAAACAAAAACTTTTTCCCCTTTTGAACACAAAATATTTTATGTTGAGAAACATTTAAAACATTTAGGAGGAGTAAACATGTCAGGCTAAATTAATTATTGACTTCTGCTGTCTTCATTTGGTTCAAAAACACAGATTATTTAGCAATTTAAAATGGCAGATATATTTTCAGCTGGAGATTCTGTTGTCCTAAAAAACAACAACAAAAAAAAGTGAATAAAAAATCATGCACATACCTTAGGAACGGTATTGCAGAAAATTCTGACGGTTTTAAAACCTCGACCTTTTGAAACGGTGGTATACCTTGAAAACAGTTATCGTCCCATGCCTAGTCTACCACCCCCCCCCCCCCCCCCCCCCTTATACATTTCAGAATTGTGAACAAAATATCAACAAAACCTTACTAGAAATGAGCTGAAAAAGATGAAGGAAACAAAATAGAAATAGGCGAAGTCGGTGCCGCAGCCGCCCTCGTGGTCTGGAGAGGTGAAAGGTGGTGTTATTGACGGGTCCGGCTCACACTCTTTACCCTCCAGACACGACAGCATGATCTCCTGCCACGACTCTCCTGTGGCGCTTCTGATCAGCAGAAGAAATAACCAAACACAGGAGAAACACGTCAAACAAAACATAAAGCATTCGCACTCTCCTGCTGCTCCCATCTAAAATAACGCAAAAGGCCTAAATGTGACAGAGAACATTCGATTATGTTAGTAATTGTAAAACTTTTGGAGTAGTGGAAATGAAGTAAACGTCTGGCTTTTCCACAACCACAATATTAATATTCAGAATTTAACATTTACAAAATTATAGAGGTTATGCATCATTTAGAGAATATGTCTGGCAACCTTTGATTTTATTGATTATATATATATATATATGTGTGTGTGTATATATATACATATATATGTGTGTGTATATATATATATATATATATATATATATAAATAAATGTATGTATGTAAATATATATATATATATATATATATATATATATATATATATATATATGTGTGTGTGTGTGTGTGTGTGTGTATATGTATGTATATGTGTATATATATATATATATGTATGTATATATATGTGTGTGTGTGTGTGTGTGTCATTATGTGTTACAATTTATAATACTTCTCATTCGCAATGTATTGTACATTATCATTCATTCATTCATTTTCACCACAGCAGATTGAACCGCCAACTATTCCAGAATGTGTTACAGCGGATGCCCTTCCAGTCCCAACCCAGTACTGGGAAACAACCATACACACTCACTCATACACACACTCATACACTACGACCAATTTAGTTCATCAATTCCCCATATAGCGCATGTGTTTAGGCTGTGGGGGAAACTGGAGCACCCGGAGGAAACCCACACCAACACGGGGAGAACATGCAAACTCCACACAGAATTATATATATGTAAAAATTCATTTATTTTGGTGTGTTGGAGTGTTTGGTGATCTTACCTGAACAGCAGCATCAAGGCACCAAAGAATGTCTTGAAATTGTTGTGTTGATTAATATGGCTTTCATCGTTCAATTTAATATTTCCAAACACCTGTAGAATTAGATATGAGATGATTGTCTACGCTACACAATGGGTTTCACATCACTCCTCAAAAAAACAGACCAAGGTTATTAATTCTTCAAAATCTCTAGCAAACATCACCAAGCTTGGATGTTGAAAATTCAACTCTACAGTTGAACAAAGTGACTTTTATTGACATTTTAGTCGTTTGAATGTATAAGAAATAATATCAAGAGAAATAAATAACAATTACAAGGTTTTTGTAGTGAAATATACAACACCAGCCCAGACATTATAGCACTTTACATTATTAAAAATGACAATAAAAGCCACTTTTTCCAAGTCTTCAAGGTTAAAAGTTGTTGTAAGAAAGATCAAGATCCCATAATGCAGTTCAAAAGCAGAAATCAATGAGGTAAAATAAAACATGCTAATTTACGGATATTTTTACAACGTGGAAAAATATTAACAAACATATTTGATCATTTGTAAAGACACTACCTATATAAATACAAATACACTACCTGACAAGTCTTGTGGCCTATCCAAGTTTTAGGAAAAGCAAGTAATACCTTGACTTCTAGTTGATCATTTGGTATCAGAAGTGTCTTATATGAAAGGTAAAGGCCTCTAGATTATGCTCATTTGAGGTCAATAAAATCTGATCATGTCTTGATGTTGACTGATTTGATTAGGACAGTAAGGTCTGACTCTGCTTAGACTAAAGTCTGCTCACTGAACCTTCAATAATGTCCAGTATAGAATATGTGCTCATGCTGCAGTGGAAACAGAATGAATATTGTGTCTGACTCCATCATGAGCTTGGAGGACTGCATCCATACATCTCTGACATGACTCAAATCACTGATTAATAAAGTCATCTGGAATGGTGAAGAAAGCTCTTGCAGGACTCCCAGAGTTCATCAAGACTCTTTGTGTTCATCTTCAACACCTCCTCCTTCTTCTTACCCCAGACGTGCTCAATAATGTTCATGTCTGGTGACTGGGCTGGCCAATCCTGGAGCACCTTGACCTTCTCTGCTTTCAGGAGCTTTGATGTGGAGGCTGAAGATCCTACTGAAGTATTCTCCTGTGGTTTGTAATGTAATGGGCAGCACAAATGTCTTGATACCTCAGGCTGTTGATGTTGATCATCCACTCTGCAGATCTTTCGTACACCCCCATACTGAATGTAACCCCAAACCATGATTTCTCCTTCACCAAACTTGACTGATTCCTATGAGAATCTTGGCTTCATGCTGGTTCCAGTAGGTCTTCTGCAGTATTTGTGATGATTGATGCAGCTCAACAGATGATTAATAGGAAAATCCACCTTCTGCCACTTTTCCAAATGATCAACTAGTAGTCAAGCTATTATATGTTATTCTTATCACTGGGATCCTCGACAAGACTTTTGTCAGGTAGTGAACATTCTGAGGTTTTCAGCTAATACCTTTAAATGACTATATTACCGCGACCAAATGCATTAGTTAGGTAAATACTACGAATACTAGTTTAGAAATCTTACCTGCATGCCAATAATGGCATAAATGAAGAAAAGCATGGCAATAAGAAGACAAACATACGGAAGAGCCTGGAAGAAAGACATCAGAATTTAACATTAATATTCCAGCCAGGTTTATCATGAGTTTGTGAACTCCGCAGAGCGTTTGTGCAATAATGAATACAATTTTACCTTGAAAGATTGAACAAACGTCCAGAGCAGAATGCGTATCGTGTAGCCTTGTCTCAATAGCTTAATCAGTCTTGCTGCTCGGAAAAGCTTCAGGAAACTCATATTAATGGTGTTTACTGACTGAATAAACACACACACACAGGGGAGAAATGATTTACTTGTAGCAAAGTTTAGACAATTTAAACATACATCACCTTTTTAGATATATATGTTTGTTTAAACGCAATAAAAGAAGCTAAATATGATTGCGCCAGAGGCATTAAAGTAGTAATATATGTAATATAACTTCCTAATTTAAACAAAATCATGAAAAAAAATAACTGTAAATGTTCAATATGCTAAACCCAAACATAATAGTAGTGTAGTCGTGGCTCACAAGAAACAATACTATAGTAATTTACAGTAAATAGTGTTTTTGAACATACTAAAGTGTATTATACTGTATATATTATAGTATTTACAACTCTTTCTCAATGGATGCTGTGATATATTCTAGTATTAACTATTAATAAACTGTATAATTAAAAAAACTGTAGTGTACTTTAGATTTTACTGCAGTAAACTGTGGTGTATTGTAGTATAATATACCCTATAGTTATAGAAAACTACAGTATTGGGTGATTTGTTTATATTGCTATAGTTGTTGTGCTACCATAGCAACAGTAGAATCACCCCTACAGATTAATTCAAGCTATAGATATTTACATTAGATGTCGCCTACACTATTGTTGTCTATCGGAAGGAATGCGTCAATAGAGCCGCCATTTTAGTACAGGGTAGCGCTCCTTTAAAATGAATGCGGGACCAAGGTGCAGTGGAGGACTGGTCATCCAGAGATATATACACATATATACATACATCTACGATCGGGAGTTTCCCTGGTGGTCAGTGTGCAGATAAATTCTGAAAATTATAATTTTACATCACTTTTCTTCATTGATGGATCAGTGACGCACGGGCATTTCAGACAAATAGCGTGTGTTTGTGTGCATGGAGATGTATTATCATCCCTCCCTGTTAATCCATGTCCTGAAACACACCCCCTCTCCTGTTTTCACTTCTATGTCTAACGGAGGGAGCGATTCGTTTGTGAATGAATCTCTGTATGAACAAAGTTTCTAGCACCACAGCAACTTGTTTTCCTATTTAATTTACATTGTTTGCTGATTTTATCCAACAAATTAGCATAATCCGAGTGTTTAGTGCGAGTTGGTGCTCCTTTGCCTTGTGGCCAGTGCAGTAAGTGACTGTATTAGCATCAGTAACGTTACTTGTTTAGCACAAATGTTCGTTATATACAAAAACGTAAAAAAACGTAATCTTACCTATGAAATATGATGCCTTTGTGCTTTGTTTTCTTTGTTTACACTCGTACACAGCGCTAAAGTCCAGCATCTTCACATTCCCTACTGAAAAAAACAGCTTAAACCAGGCTAAGCTGGTTGGCTGGTTTTAGCTGGTCGACCAGCCTGATTTTAAAGGGGTTTTGGCCACTTCCAGGGTGGTCTCCAGTCATTTACAGCCAGATCTTAGCTGGTCAGGTTGGGAGATGACCAGCTAAAACCAGCTTGACCAGCTAAGCCAGGCTGGGAGCCCAGCCAAAACCAGCAATGTCCAGCTTAAACCAGGCTGGTCAAGCTGGTTTTAGCTGTTTTTGTGATTTGTGTGGTCATTTTCCAGCCTGATCAGGCTGAAAATGGCTGGAAACCAGCCTGGAAGTGGCCAAAACCCCTCTAAAATCAGGCTGGTCAACCAGCTAAAACCAGCCAACCAGCTTAGCCTGGATTAAGCTGTTTTTTTCAGTAGGGAATGTGAAGATACTGGACTTTAGTGCTGTGTACGAGTGTAAACAAAGAAAAAAAAGCACAAAGGCATCATATTTCATAGGTAAGATTACGTTTTTGTATGTTACGAACTTTTTTACGAACTTTTTTTCGGTTGAATGACGTTTGTCCTGGGAGCCCTGTACAAATATGGCGGCACTATTGACGCACACTCAGGGTCCGTATGCGATATCTAGTGTATATATCTATGAATTCAAGCACTTTACTATAGTATAGTTCAAAAACACTACAGTATTTGGGGTCGTACAACACATCAGAAACATTCTAATTAATAAAAATAAAATGTTTCTTAAATTATTTTATGTAATGACGAAATGTTAGAATATATATTATATATATATATATATATATATATATATATATATTAGCTCTATTTAAAGAGATTTGGGGTCCAAACCAGACATGAAGGTTGCATTCGGGCCAATAAATATGAAATATACCTACCTGTAAGTCCACTACAATTTCAGTAATACTGCCCAGCACAGTGATGAAATCAAAGATATTCCAGGTGTCCCGGAAATAGTTCTGCGAGATGAGAACAGAGCGACAACAGTGATGATCATCAGAGTAAATCAGTTGCGTTGTTTTCCACAAAAGTAGTCATAAGGGGAAATAGAAATTGAGATTTATACATGGTTTGTTATGATAAGACAATATTTGGTCAACATGCAACTGGTGGAAAATCTAAAATTTAAGAGTTAAAAAATCTAAATAATGAGAAAATAGTTTTAAAACAAATCAATGTCGTATGTTACTAATCAAAAATTAAGCTATTTTAACTCTAATGTGAGACAGATGGCTGCTTCTCACTCAGGGCTGCTGTTTATGCTAATGAGTGAGAGATGGTCACTAGTGGGCGGGGCTTTTCCCCTCTGATGACATCATACAAAGGGAGAATGTCAATCAAAGTGTTTCTGCAGACTGTTTTCATCAAGTGTGATTAGAATAAATACAATTAATTGATGTTGACCATTAGAGACTGGAGATATTCACACACTGCTGACACACAACTGCGGTTAAACCCCTTATAAAAGTGATTGTTGCATAATAGCTCCTCTTTAAATATTCTAGTGATTTTTGGCATGAAAGAAAAATCATTTTGACTCATATACTGTATTGTTTTCACAATTGTTCTTGAAAAGAAAAGGTGGTGTTATTAAACTCACCATAAACCCAAAGGCCATGATCTTCAAGATGCACTCGAGGGAGAACAGCACGGTGAACGCCGTGTTGAGGTGCTTCAGGACGATATCGTAGGCCGTCGGTGCAGAGTAATACTGAAAAATGACCATCATCCAATCAGAAATGCTGAATGTGCATCAGAACATCTCATTAAAGTTAAATAAAGTCATGCAATAGATTACAGCTATACAATAATAAACATATTTAAAATATTACAGCTATATTTACATGTACAAACACTCTTAAGAATAAAGGTTCCTTATTGAGCCTTATTGGCTCCTTAAAAACTTCAACATCCACAAAAATATCTGCTGCACAATTTTTAAATATATATGTATTAATCAATATTATAATAACGGGCTGCACGGTGGTGCAGTGGGTAGCACAATCGCCTCACAGCAAGGAGGTCACTGGTTTGAGTCCCGGCTGGGTCAGTTGGCATTTCTGTGTGGAGTTTGTATTTTCGTGAATTGAATAAGCTAAATTGGCTGTAGTGTATGTGAGTGTGTGCAAGAGTGTGTGGGTGTTTCCCAGTGTTAGGTTGCGGCTGGAAGGGCATCCACTGCGTAAAACCTGCTGGATAAGTTGGTGGTTCATTCCGCTGTGGCGCCCCCTGATTAATAAAGGCGCTAAACCGAAAAGGAATGAATGAATATTATAATAACATGCTTCACATTATGATGATTTTAACAGCAAATTGTAAAAAAACTAAATTATTAAATGTAAAAATGGTTCATATTCTACACTGTAAAAATATTTATGTTAATTAGCCAATTTATTTAGTGATTCACAAGTTTTATTCTGTTTATTGAATTGAATTGAATTTTATTTGACAGATTTTAGACAAGCTGAACAAGCATCCCATACATTTTGAGGATAAAAACACAATAAAGCCCTGGGCTTGTTTCCATTGTGGTCCACGCTGTTAAATAAAACAAAGTATAGCTTCAAAATATAGATGATGCATAAAACAAACAGTACCTCATACATTTTAAAACAGGAACAAAATAATTCACAAATACATTCCTTCATTCATTCATTTTTCTTTTCGGCTTAGTCCCTCTATCAATCAGGGATCGAACCGTCAACTCATCCAGCATATGTTTTACGCAGCGAATGGCCTTCCAGCTATAACCCTATTCACAATCAAGTAACATATCAAATAAAACATCCTCGTCCACCATGCAAACTAATTATCCGCATCAAACAGCCATCTTTTGAATACTTTGTTAAACCTCCTTAAATCTTTTATTCCTTGATCGATTTTGGTCATTTGTTCCACATGATTGCACTTGCATATACAAACATATTTTCCCCCACCAGACTTCTAAATATAAATAAACAAATATTAAAATCCCAACCCCTAGTGCTGTATGAATGCTGATGCCTCACCATTTGAAAATAGTTCACCAAATAACTAGGAACCACATTATTAAACATTTTGCGTACCATTCCCAGTTTTAAAAAACACACTCTCTTACTAACAGTGAACATGCCGAATTCTTTAAAAGACTCTTTGTGCAAATGTGCTCTGGGATGAATTAAAAAAATTTATTTTGTGCCTTTTGCAATTTTTCCTTCATATTCTGTGAGCAGCTACTCTACCAAAAAGAGTTCGCATAATCAAAATGGAGTTGAATTGAAGCTCCTGCCAATAATTTTAAAGAATGAACATCCAACAGATCAGCTTGCCTTGCTAAGAACCTAATTTTTCCACATGTCTTCGTAAAAACCCTTCTTGCCATAGCATCACCTGATGATTTATTCTCTATTAAACATCCCGAATAATTTACAACATATTTATGGTTATGTATTGCATTATGGGACATTTATATCTTTTCTGATCCTCTGTTTTATTGACATTTTAATATTTGAAACAATATATTGTATATGAGACAATATCTAGAGAAATAAGTCTGTAAAACAGCAGAAAATGTACTGGCGGTTTATTATCAGGATTTTGCAGTGAAATATACAACATCAACCCAGACAGTATAGCACTGCAAACTATTAAACATGACAATAAAAGTCACTTTTTCAAACATTTTAACATCAAAAGTTGATGGAGGAAAAGTTGATGCAGTTCAAAAGCATAAATTAATAATAATCAAAACAGACAACTGTTAATATTGAGGTTAGACAACTGTTAATTACATATATTTCATAAAAACTGGGTCTCTAAACTTCTTCTCCCTGCCTGATTTGCTCAACCCAGGCTCATTCTGAGAATGTAGTCCCGTGGACGTTTCTGGAGGCCGCGAAATAAGTAGCCGGGGGTACGTCCGGCTGCATTTCATTTTTTTAAGTGAACGCTGTGGGGCGGTGTGACGCCGTTCCTTTTGGCGCTTGCCGGCCAGCCAGCCGGCCGCTCGCCTCCGTGTGGAGGGCTTTCCCGCTGCAACCAGTTTGTCCGGTTAGCTCTTCGTGTACTCTGGCGGACTCGAGGCGCAGAGAGGGGCTGACCACGACGACGACGACTGAGTTCGAGTCCGGGGAAGAGCGGTTCCAGAAATCAGGTAAGAAAACAAAAACAAAATCCAAAAAATAAAGTGAACAAGTTCGTCACAGGGTGAGAATGTGGTCAAAATCCGAAAACGTGGTAAAAATCAGACGAGGGCTTTTCTTTTTCTGGACGGCTTTTGTGAATCGTCGTTGGTTGGGTTTAGGGACGGAGGAGGGTGGGTCAGCCGATTGGCCGGTCGCACGGTCAATCATTCTGTCATCCAGGCAGACAGGCGGAAGGTCGTTCGACAGCGGCCTTTAGCGGGTTTATGCGAGAACGGCGCGGGAGAAAGCGCACACAGCGGCCTCTCGCGGACTCGCGAAAACAAAAACTGCAAAAATACGTACCTCTCGGGACGTATTTCGCAGTCTCCAGAAACGTCCCTGGGTCTACGTTCTCAGAATGAGCCTGGGTTGGATTTGCTGGACTGTTCCACAATTGAAAATATTTGATGTGTTTTTCTTCATCTATGTTAAGCTGCTTTGACAGAATTTACCCTGTAAAAAGCATTATAGTAATGTGAAAATATAGAGATGCCTTTTACATTTTAGAATGAGCATCCCTAGCAAAAATATGCTCATATTTGCATAACTTTGGTATCTAAAAAACCCATAATAAAACCCTTTTATGTCATCACTTCATATTTGAAACCTTTATTCTAAAGAGTGCATGTGTATTCCTCCAAATGAAGCCAAATATAGTTAATATAAAGAAAATATATACAGCTTGACTTTATTCGGTTTACACAATGCTTTCCGAGTTATTTTTTAATCCTGAAAGTTGTACCTTCATCATGAGCACTACAGTGTTGAGTGCGATCATGACGAGAACCGTGTACTCGAAAGACGGCGACACCACAAAGTGCCACAAGCGGTACTGCAGCGTCTGCCTGTTCTGAGGCATGTACCTCGTCAGGGGTTTTGCACTGATTGCGAAGTCAATGCAAGCCCTCTGGAAGAGTATAGAGATAAGAAAGCAGTGCAGGAACATGCAGGTTAGTACTGCAGGTTAGAAATGTCATCTGCTACATTATTTATTTATTCAGACCCTCCAGGATTACTCAATCGCCAAATCGAACACAAAATCAAGCAATTGTTGCTAAATTGTGTAAAACTCGCAATTTTTAAAAAATGTTTGCAGATTTTCTGTATATTTTGGGCAGGCTGGAGCAGAGATGGGAATAACGGTGTTATAAATAAACAGCGTTACTAACGGAATTACTTTATTCAGGTGTAGAGTAATCAAATAGATTATCATTTCCCTGTTACAATGCCATAACTATTACTGACAATAACATGCAGTGTGTGTAGGGGTGGGACAACCACATAACTGATGATGATTGGTGTGTGTGTGTAGGGGTGGGACAACCACATAACTGATGATGATTGGTGTGTGTGTGTAGGGGTGGGACAACCACATAAATGATGATGATTGGTGTGTGTGTGTAGGGGTGGGACAACCACATAACTGATGATGATTGGTGTGTGTGTGTGTAGGGGTGGGACAACCACATAACTGATGATGATTGGTGTGTGTGTGTGTAGGGGTGGGACAACCACATAACTGATGATGATTGGTGTGTGTGTGTAGGGGTGGGACAACCACATAAATGATGATGATTGGTGTGTGTGTGTAGGGGTGGGACAACCACATAACTGATGATGATTGGTGTGTGTGTGTAGGGGTGGGACAACCACATAACTGATGATGATTGGTTTGTGTGTGTGTGTGTGTGTGTGTAGGGGTGGGACAACCACATAACTGATGATGATTGGTGTGTGTGTGTGTAGGGGTGGGACAACCACATAACTGATGATGATTGGTGTGTGTGTGTGTGTGTGTGTGTGTAGGGGTGGGACAACCACATAACTGATGATGATTGGTGTGTGTGTGTATGTGTAGGGGTGGGACAACCACATATCTGATGATGATCTGATGATGTTTGGTATGTTTGTGAATGTGTGTGTGTGTGTGTGTGTGTGTGTGTGTGTGTGTGTGTAGGCGTGGGACAACCACATAACTGATGATGATTGGTGTGTATGTGTAGGCGTGGGACAACCACATATCTGATGATGATTGGTGTATGTGTGTAGGGGTGGGACAACCACATATCTGATGATGATCTGATGAGGTTTGGTGTGTTTGTGTATGTGTGCGAATTTTTCTTTCACAAAATCCTGGAGGGACTAATTATAAAGGCGTTATTATCAGTAAATGATGTTAAAGTTCACCCAAGATTGACTACTCTGTCATCATTTACTCATTCGTTTTTTCTCAAGACCTGTTTGAGTTTCTTCTGTTGAACAAAGGAAGATATTCTGAGGAATCCTGGAAAAAAGTGCCATTGACTTTCAGAGTATCTTTGTTATTACTATGGATTAGGAATGGGCAATAGGGGCTTATATTCCAGCCTGATCTCACGAGAAAACGTAAGTATTTTACGTTTTGTCAGTTTAGTGGTTAATTTGTATGAATTCGTAGAGTTCAGTCGTACGAAATTGTACGATTTTAAAAAGGAGGCGTGGCACCTAACCCCACCCCTAAACCCAATCGTCATTAGGGGATGAGCAAATCGTACGAAAATGTACGAATTAGATCGTACGAATTAGCCACTAAATCAAAAAGTTACGAATTGCCGTGTGATTGTGTTGTATATTCTGGTATTTATTGTGATAATGAGATTATAGATGATAATTTAAATGTACACACTGAGAGCCAAAAAAAAGTCCTGTATCTTTAGAGAAAAGTATTGATGATTTATTACATCTTTCAGAGTTGAACGCGGTTAAATTATTTAGGCTTACTGGGTATATATTTATAATGCAATGCTACTGCTAATGCAATCAGTCTGTTGTTTTTTACTTTTTAATTGTATTTTATAAATCAAAATGTATTTTATGGTATTATTCTGTGCTTCTATATTAGGTGTGACTTCTTAACTTTCTGTAAGGGGTCTACAGAGGAAAAATAGCCAATCTTGGCTAATTCTGGCACATTTTACAGTAATGTTTATTAATATAAACAAATAAACTAAACTAAACTAAAAAAAAACTGACCTAGCCTTTATCACTGTGTTGCATGCTATATAATATATGATTTATTCTTCATTATGTGATAGAAAACCATGTCTGCACACAAAAATGAGTGATTTTAAACACTCAACTGATGTTAGGAAGGGAATTTAGTGTAAATGTATGTCAGTAATTATCTTTGTAAATCTATCACACATATACTACTGTAACAATTACTATATATTGCAAGTGAGAATTTTTGGTATATTTCAAACAATGATATATACCAATGTAAAGGGTTACTTTTCCAGAATATCTTGTTTTGTGTTCAACAGAAGAAAGCAACTTGTAAATGTTTACAACCACTTGAGTGTGAGTAAACACTGAGGAAATTTTCATTTTTGGGAGAACTATCCCTATGTGGAAACATCTAGAAATGTGAAAAGGTCTACAGGATAATGAAGATATATATTGAGTTCATTCCTCATTGTTGGCAGAATATGAACTCACCTCGTTTTTCTCCAGGTTGCACTCCTCCATCATTTTGTCGCCCTGCTCCTGGAATGTGATAATGATGAGAGCAACAAAAATGTTGACAAAAAAGAAAGGGAAAACCACAAAGTATATGACGTAGAAAATGGACATCTCCATGCGGTTTCCTCTGCTTGGGCCGTGGTCTTCTTCAGTGACATCCACAGAGTGCTGAAGGACTCTAAAAAGGAGAGATATACAAGGAATAATCAATCTATGACCATTGAATTATATTAATGCAGCATTCATTTCTAACAATTCAATGGCTTGTTGTTAATTAAACTGCTTGTACTACAGTTTCCACACCTAAAGCCACTGTTCAGATGTTGTATTTCAGACATTTGTCAGGTTTTTGTCCTCAAACCGCTCCTGTGTGTAGCACTAGTTTCTTCCACATCTCCTCCAAAGCCTTCTGTTGTGTTTTGATGTGATTTTTGACTGTTGTAGCTGTGAAATAACTCTAATCATTCAGCGTAGTGATATGGAGCTGTAATGATCTCAAAATCTGCCGGAACTAATTTAGTTGTGCATTTATCTGAAAATAACTCAAATCATTCAGCGTAGTGATATGGAGCTGTAATGTGCTCAAAAGCTGCCGGGAACTACTTTATTTGTGCGTTTATCTGAAAACAACTGAAATCATTCAACGTAGTGATATGGAGCTATAATGCACTCCAAACCTGCCGGTACTACATTATCTGTGTTTTTATCTAACAATAACCAAAATCATTCAGTGTAGTGATATGGAGCTGTAATGCGCTCAAAACCTGCCGGTCCTACATTATCTGTGGGTTTATCTAACAATAACCAAAATCATTCAGTGTAGTGAGATTGAGTTGTAATGCGCTCAAAACCTGCCGGAACTACTTTATCTGTACGCTTATCTGAAAATAACTGAAATAATTCAGGGTAGTGATATGGAGCAGTAATGCACTCAAAACCTGCCGGAACTGATTTATCTGTGCATTTATCTGACAATAACTGGAATCATTCAGCGTAGTGATATGGAGCTGTAATATGCTCAAAACCTGCCGGAACTACTTTAGCTGTGCATTTATCTGATAATAACAGCACACCTTAGAATGCTCAACAGCCAATCAGAATCAAGCATTCAAAAGTGCTGTAGTAACAGAAGCAATAACCAATGCTTCAATTGAATTCAACTAATAATATAGTCATCTTTCACCATTTACTTTCCCCAAACCCAACTTCACTCTCAGTACACAAACTCGCTTTCAGTATGCAAAATCTGCAGCGTTAACTGCCACATTATATTTTCCCTGCCTTTTCAACCTCTTGCATCATCTATTAAATATACAGCAGTCCACCTGAATCCCAACTCTGCATTAATGTCGGCAGTAATACTGTAAAATATTATTGTTAACTGATATCTGTGTATATAAACTGATGTTTACCAACATGCTGCACTCCAGAAGTCATTATAATGTCAATATCCTTCCTTCACACAGTAAATAAACCTTTTCCATATGTCTAAATTATGTGGAGGGTGATTGGTGACAAAAGTCAGTCAAAGGTGTTCATGTCAACATACATATTTGTACATACCAATATTCTTAACAAATAAATTAGTCTAATATTTATATTTATCTCAGCATAGTATAACCTCACACATGCAAACAAAATCCCAAATACATAAATAACGTGCACTATCAATTTGCATGCAATTAGTTATAGAACTTTTGTCCTTAATGGCACTCCATACTTTTGTCCTTAATGGCCCTCCATAACTTTACCACACATTTCCAATAGACACTGATGTTTTCCAACAGACTGCACTCCAGAAGTCATCATAATGTTAATATCCTTCATAAATAAACGTTTTTCATATGTCTGAATGGTATGGAGGGTGATTCGTGTCAAAAATATTTAAATGAAACGTGAAATTTGTCAGCATGCATATTTGTACATGCCACTATGCTTTACAGATAATTAAGTCTAATATTTACTTATATTTATCTTACATATACAAGTAATACAATCCCAATTACAGCAATATTAACCGTTGCATTAGCTGGCTACTTTGTTAAAATGGTTTCATTTCAAGTTTTTTTATATAAAAGATTTTTAGCCTGGTTGGCTTTACATATATATATTTTTATAAACATTAAGCATTAGAGATGGCCTCCATAACTAGGATTGAGAGTGACTTCTTTGTGAACCGTAAGCTTTATATATAGCTGTACTGTTGATAGTTACTTTAGTAAAAGCAAAAAGTGCATGTTAAATAATTTTTGTCCCTATTGGCCCTCCATAATTTTGCGACACTTTTCCAATAGACACTGATGTTTTCCAACAGACTGCACTCCAGAAGTCATCATAATGTTAATATCCTTCCTTCATAAATAAACGTTTTCCATATGTCTGAATTGTATGGAGGGTGATTGGTGTCAAAAATATTTAATTTAAATGTGAAATTTGTCAGCATGCATATTTGTACATGCCAATATGCTTTACAGATAAATATGTCTAATACTTATATTTATCTCGACATAATATAACCTCACATATCCCATATACATAAAGAAGTGCACTTTATCAAATTGCATGTATTTAATTCAATATTTTTGTCCTTAATGGCCCTCCATTATTTCGCTCCACTTTTCCATTAGAAAACTGCTCACCTATTGAGCTGTGAGCTTCATACATTGCAATATATTGACTATATAAAATGGCCAAAAGGTCTGTTACTTCTTGCTAAAGGTGTTTAGAAGAAATATTTGCATGAAGCAGAACATTTTTCCAGCATTTTCAACTTCTGGAATCATCTATTAAATAAATATCACCCCACATGAATCCCAATTCTGCATTAATATTAATCATGTAAATTAACAATCGTAACATACAGAGGTGATACAGATGTACATACAGATGTTTCTCTCACAGACGGGAATCGCGAAATGATGTAAAGACTCAAAAATGGTCTGGCGGCTCATAAGGATCAATTTGCATGTCTTTTAAAATCTACTAATAATGACCAGAGATGGAGAAGGTCATTATAGCGAGATCATTTATGATCTGTTATGAGACCCGCATGCTAATGTAAAACTTGTAAAGGTTTGAGAGGATCTGTGAGAAAGGATCCAGACTGTACACACAGTATAATATTGAACATAATTAGCAGCATCACAGCTGTCAGAACTGCACGACCTTGAAGAAACATTTCTTGCGGAGGCTCGGAAATCAAAGGCTAGAAAAAAACCAGTGCCAATAAAAAAAAGTACAGATCTACAGTGCTCAGCATAAGTAACGACACACTATTTTTAAAATTAATATCTTCCCAGGGAATATATATATTTCCCAAATGATGTTAAACAGATTCAGGAATTTTTCACAGTATTTCCTATAATATTTTTTCTTCTGGAGAAAGTCTGATTTGTTTTATTTCGGCTAGAATAAAAGCAGTTTTTATTTGTTTTAAAGCCATTTTAAGCTCAATATTATTAACCCCCTTCAGCAATATTAGTGTTGGATTGTCTCCAGAACAAACCACTGTTATACAATGACTTGCCTAATTACCCTAACTTTACCCTAATTACCCTAGTGAAGCCTTTAAATGTCACTTTAAGCTGAATACTAGTGTCTTGAAGAATATCTAGTCTAATATTATGAGCTGTCATCATGGCAAAGAGAAAAGAAATCAGTTATTATGAGTTATTAAAACTATTATGATTAAAGATTTGTTGAATATTCACTGTTAATGAGGACTTGGGGAACTGTACGTTGGATTTTTAGTGATATTTTTAAGATGGACAAATACAAAAGCTTTACAAATGCTTGACAAATATATTTAATAGATTTAAATAGTGGTGTAATGGATCACAAATCTTACAGTTCGGATCACATCATGGTGTTTTAGTCACGGATCAGACGATTTTTCGGATCAGCCAAAAAAGGGAGGAGACAAATGTAATTTGCTTGTCCATTTATTACAGAAACAGCACTGCAAGACACTTTTGGTTTTAAGAAAGAGAACTTAGAAGCTGTAATTTTATTAGAAATAAATGAAAAAAAAATCAGCGTAATAAAAATAAAGAGTGAAATATTCAGTACTGTCAAAAACAGATACAGGGGAGCTGATAATTTTGCCCTAGGTAATGTATTTTACTAAATGGAAATATTTATTAGAATAATAATTTAATTACTGAACCTCCTAAGAAATAGAAAGATAATACGTTTAAATTCATGCGAAATATTGCAATTATTTTTCATATTTATTTATTTTTGACAAAATTTCAACAAAATTATTTTTATTTTCTGTTTCTCTTGTTTTTTGCTCTTTTTAAAATTTTGATTTAATATTTTTCTCTAACGTCCACATTTTTGCTAATAATATTTGGACTGTTTTAGTGATATATCTTGTTAGATTAGTTCCAGTTTTGGATTAAGCACTGACTAATCTAATGCAGAGGTGAAGTCAGAATTATTCGCCCTCCTGTATATTTTTCTTCATCAATTTCTGTTTAGTGAAGAGCAGATTTTTTAACACACATTTCTACACATAATAGTTTTAATAACTCATTTCTAATAACTGAATTAGTATTCGGCTTAAAGTGACATTTAAAGGCTTAACTAGGTTAATTAGGGTAAAGTTAGGGTAATTAGGCAAGTCATTGTATAACAGTGGTTTGTTCTGGAGACAATCCAAAACTAATATTGCTGAAGGGGGTTAATAATATTGACCTTAAAATGGCTTTAAAACAAATAAAAACTGATTTCATTCTAGCCGAAATAAAACAAATAAGACTTTCTCCAGAAGAAAAAATATTAAAGGAAATACTGTGAGAAATTCCTGAATCTGTTTAACATCATTTGGGAAATATATATTCCCTGGGAAGACATTAATTTTAAAAATAGTGTGTCGTTACTCATGCTGAGCACTGTAGATCTGTACTTTTTTTTTATTGGCTCTGTTTTTTTTTCTAGCCTTTGATTTCCGAGCCTCCGCAAGAAATGTTTCTTCAAGGTCGTGCAGTTCTGACAGCTGTGATGCTGCTAATTATGTTCAATATTATACTGTGTGTACAGTCTGGATCCTTTCTCACAGATCCTCTCAAACCTTTACAAGTTTTACATTTGCATGTGGGTCTCATAACAGATCATAAATGATCTCGCTATAATGACCGTCTCCATCTCTGGTCATTATTAGTAGATTTTAAAAGACAACTCAACACTAATATTGCTGAAGGGGGCTAATAATATTGACCTTAAAATGGCTTTAAAACATTAAGAACTGCTTTTATTCTAGCTGTAATAAAACAAATCAGACTTTCTCCAGAAGAAAAAATATTATAGGAAATACTGTGGAAATTTCCTGAATCTGTTCAACATCATTTGGGAAATATTTAATTTATAAAAATGAGTAAATTATTTTTACTTCAACTGTATATTTATAATATTGTAAAGCATCCTATAGAAAATCTGAATTTAAATGAGAGATTTATGACTGTATCTTTCAACGTTTTGCTACCAACACAGTTCTCCATCAGACAAACCTTGCTGGAAACAAATAGAACTCAATTCTACAGAATTAGCTGACCTTTTCCTACAACAAAAATATAGAAAAATTGGTATTTTCACGACTCTCTTCCTGGAAAAACATGCGCCTGTGAGGTGTCTGTTAGGGTTCAGATCAGTTTACTCATTGAGTGCTTTTACTGCGGTTAAAAACAATGTTTAGAATGATATTACCCTGCGCTTGAGTGCAGTGTGTAAAGCCCTGTTATTTGCTTCTCTCTCTCTAACACTGGAGCTCCGTGCTGCATTTGATATAATAGCCAGCAACATGATTTTGGTCATTTTGCATTGGCGTGGTTTAAACTATACTCATCTGACGATTACTAGCTTGTAGCAGTAAATGAAGAGATAATACTGAGGAACGAAAATTACTGTAAGTGACCGTACTTATGTACTTAGATTTATATTAAATATTTTGTACAATTCATTACGTGCACACATGTTTTTACAATTTAACAATTATCTTCACGTTTTCTTCAGCTTACTCCCTTATTTATCAGGGGTTGCCACAGTGGAATGAACCGCCAACTATTCCAGCATTTTTCCAAACACCCATACACACACACACACTCATACGCTATGGCCAATTTAGTTGATCAATTCCCCTATAGCGCATGTGTTTGGACTGTGGGGGAAACCGGAGCACCCGCAGGAAACCCACGCCAACACGGGTAGAACATGCATAATCCACAAAGAAATGTCTGGGACTCGAACCAGCGACCTTCTTGCTGTGAGGTGACCGTGCCACCCTGAATGAAATTAATTTTTGTAATTGCATTTTTAATTACACTGCTGAGCCATCCTTTACACCCTAACCCAACTTTTAACTACCCATATCCCACCCAACCTGTCCCTAACCTTACCCATGTCCTCCCTCAAGAGCATTTAAAGGGCACCTATTATGCAAAAATCCCTTTTAAGCGGAGTTTAACCCCAGTTGTGTGTCAGCAGTGTGTAAATATATCCAGCCTCTAATGGTCAACATTAATTAATTGTGCTTTTTATAATCACTCTTGATAGAAACAGCCTGCAGAACCACTTTGATTAGCATTCTCCCTTTGTATGATGTCATCAGAGGGGGAAAGCTCCGCCCACTAGTGACCATCTCTCCCTCATCAGCATAGGATGTTAGTCTTGTTTTTGAATGTGCTGCTATGCTGACACACAGGCACCTGTAGCTCGAAATAAAACAAATAAGACTTTCTCCAGAAGAAAAAATATTATAGGAAATACTGTGAAAAATTACTTTAATTAAAATATTCACTGGAGGGTTTTATAACCTTGTCTTCAAATGCAGAAATGTACATGTAATCTGGTTTTGCCTCTGTATATTCATGTAACCCCAGACTGACCAGATGACAGATCAGATCTGTGTGTGTGGGCCAGACCATCTGCTGACCAATTCATAACACAAATAAAATAATAAATAAACCACTTATACCTTCTGAATAAATCTTTATGAGTTTAAAACTGAGATTTGCTTCTGGCACATTGAATATGCATACATAACCGTGTTAGCAAAATAAACTGTGGAGCATCTAAAGGTTTTTGCGCAGTACTTCTGAAGATTTCTGGACGCATTCTGCTGCTTCAACACTGCCAAAGTATTCACAATGTGACATGTATTGTGCTGCAGCCCGGCTCTTTCATGTCTGACATTTGCCAGCGTTTCTGGCATTTTGGATCTGATTAGCATTTCCACAGACGGCTCTCTGGCGACTTTTCCAGAATCAAACCCACTGCTTTATTAAGACGGCATTCAGTGCTTTGATTTTGGACCGTTTAACGAGCGCTGAAACCTTGTTAACATATTAATTTATTAAAAATGAATGATAACAGTCTCAGTCGTTTAAATGTGATCATTTGATTCCATTTGCCGTTGTGTCTTATAGTTATTATCACTATTATTTACACAACTGAAATTCACAACATATAACGCAATTTACCCATTCATTCATTTTCCTTCAGCTTATTTCCTTATTTATCAGGGGCCAACACAGTGGAATGAACCACCAACTATTACAGCATGTGTTTTACACAGCGGATGCCCTTCCAGTAGCAAAATAGTACTGGGAAACACCCATACACACTCATTGATACACACACTACGGTCAATTTAGTTGATCAGTTCCCCTATAGCGCATGTGTTTGGACTGTGGGGGAAACCGGAGCACCCAGAGGAAACCGACACCAACACTGGGAGAACATGCAAACTCCACACAGAAATGACCACTGGCCTAGCTGGGACTCGAACCTGTGACCTTCTTGCTGTGAGGCCACAGTGCTAACCACTGAGCCACCGTGCCGCCTCAAATTTTTTATTTTTTTTGCATAAACCTTTTACAATATTATGACCTTATTATTATATTGATATTGTTTTGGCTACAGAAGCTTCCAGTGTACATAAAGTGACAAAACAAATAAATAAATATGAGAAATAAATAAATAAATAAAAATAAAAAAGACGATAAACATTAAACAGAGATGCAGTTAGTCAAGAAATCTGGATGTTAAATTGTGTGTACAGATTTGATATAAATATACAGGTTATAAGGTGCCAAATACGAATGTAGAAGGTATTGCATTGTATATTGATATAAGGTGCTGTGTACAAGTGCGTATGAGAAAGTATTGCACATATTTATTGCACAGTAGGGGAATATTTAACTGTTCATGAGGTAGATCGCCTGAGGAAAGAAACTTGTCCTGTGTCTGGCTGTTTTTGTGCTTGGTGCTCTGAAGCGCCGACCAGACGGTAACAGTTCGAACAGGTAGTGTGCTGGGTGCGAGGCATCCAGGGTGATTATAGTTATAATACTTTAATAGTTGAGTGTATTTACATTACAAACCTTTAATGAACTATGAGAAAGGGGGTGGGGGGATGATGCGTAAATCATAAATAAATAATTCAACTAAAAATAAAATAATCATTTAGTAATCTAAAATCGAGGTTAAGTGTTCAATTAATGAAGTTTAGATTTAACATCATATGGCCCAGCCTTATTATCTACACGCTAAAAAAATGCTTGTTGTAATCCATCATTCGGTCAAATGTGGACAAACACAACATTTGGAATATGTTTTCAATTAAATTGTAATTACACTTTTTAACTCAGTGGTTGTGTTTGTCTATTTTTGACCCAACATTGGGTTACAACCAGGGCCGCAGTGGGACTCCTTTTCAGCCTTGGAGTTTTAAGCCATAGACCGGCTCACTTCAGTTCACGACTGACTAAATTAAAATAAGGTCATTTCCAATTCAGCTTATTATAACACCATCACGTCTTTTTCAAGGAAACAGCTGGTTGTTATGCATAAATATGAGAACATTAAAGGGTGGCTAAATCTCCTACACTATTCTTTAAAACATCACAATGTCCTTTCCTGCAATATCTGATTATATATTCTGTGCTAAATTCTTTATAGATATCCATTCCTAACGGTGGTCACACAAAAAATAAAGATAAAATATTTACACCTACATAAGTAACTCAAACAGTATTATATGTCTTAACACTAAAAATGAGAAAATAAATAAATAAATAAATAAATAAATTACTCAGGTAAGATTCGAACTAAAGTTGACGTCATCGTAACGCAACATGCTGACCACTGGACCACAATGGCGCTGTTAAGCTACTCCGTGTGGAAGAAAGAAGTATTGCACTGTCATCTACAAGACTCTTAACCACGGTATTACTTTCTGTTTATGGCTTAATCTTTTTGTCCCCTTTTTAGATTTCTGATCAAATTATGTCAGATTTATTAATGTGATTTTCATTAAGCAGGTGTAATATTCATTACTATTAATTATTCAAATTCTTATATTCACTAAGGTGCCGCTGTTTGGGGTCGAATGATAGTTACGTCATCATTAACCTGCAGGCTGCATTTTGCTCACGGGGCTGCCAGAAAATAAATAAAAATCGAAATAATAAGCAAAATAATGAATAAAAAGAGTGAGGCTTTGGTCAAATAAATACATAAATGACAAAAGTGCGACTGCTGAGAGTGCAAGCAGCTAGGCACACCAGCCCTCGCGGCCAAAAAAATGGACCGGCCAGTCCTCCCGATTAGCCAATCCGGGCCTGGTTACTATAACCCAGCATTTTTAGGAGTATATACTAATTGACTTCACTAAACAACTTGATTGGCAAAATGATGGTCTTAAAAGACCCTGTGCACATAAGATTTGTCCAATTTGCATGATGGAAAAACATCCTGTGAGTAAACTAGAGCAAGTGATGTGGTGCTTCATGGCTGGTGGAAACCCAGCATAACATATCAATACTAACATAGTTAATGCCTACAAAAAAACATTCATTTTGATTTTACAGGGACTTGACACTTTTAAATGACACTTTTAAACCCAATAAAAGCTGTGTATGTCCATATTTGACCCAACATTGGTTTACAACAACCCAGCATTTTAGGAGTATATACTAATTGCCCAAACCAAGCAACTTGACTGCAAAAGTGATCTTTACAGCTCTATTGCTCATAAGAAATCACCTCTACCTCCACATTCTCCAGCTCTACCAGTACAGACAATATTCAGGGCAGGCAGTCTGACACCGAAAACACAGGGAGCTAAATCTACACTGACACACATTTCCTTGGCAGAGGTGTTACAAATACTGGAACATCAATAACCCAACACTGACAACATTCTACTTTCTGGAAACCTCCACGCTTCTCAGTTCTTCTACATGTGCAGATTCCTCTCAGAAACTGAGCAGAAATCTCTCAGATGTTGCCGAAAGCCTATTTCAATGCTCTATAACATAAGAAATACACTACCTGACTAAAGTCTTGTAGCCTATCCATGTTTTAGGAACAACACATAATATCTTGACTTCTAGTTGATCATTTGGTATCAGAAGTCTCTGATATGAAAGGTAAAGGCCTCTAGATGACACTTATTTGAGCTCACTAAAATCTGATCATGTCTTGATGTTGACTGATTTGATTAGGACAGTAAGGTCTGACTCTGCTTAGACTAAAGTCTGCTCACTGAACCTTCAATAATGTCCAGTATAGAATATGTGCTCATGCTGCAGTGGAAACAGAATGAATATTGTGTCTGACTCCATCATGAGCTTGGAGGACTGCATCCATACATCTCTGACATGACTCAAATCACTGATTAATAAAGTCATCTGGAATGGTGAAGAAAGCCTTCTTGCAGGACTCCCAGAGTTCATCAAGACTTTGTTCATCTTTAATGGCTCCTCCTTCTTCTTACCCCAGACATGCTCAATAATGTTCATGTCAGGTGAATGGGCTGGCCAATCCTGGAGCAGCTTGACTTTTGCTTTCAGGAGCTTTGATGTGGAGGCTGAAGTATGAGAAGGAGCGCTGAGAAGAATGTGCCCTCTCCTGTGGTTTGTAATGTAATGGGCAGCACAAATGTCTTGATACCTCAGGCTGTTGATGTTGATCATCCACTCTGCAGATCTCTCGCACTCCTCCATACTGAATATAACCCCAAACCATGATTTCTTTTTCACCAAACCTGACTGATTTCTGTGTGAATCTTGGCTCTATGTGGGTTCCAGTAGGTCTTCTGCAGTATTTGTGATGATTGATGCAGATCAACAGATGATCCATCAGAATAATCCACCTTCTGACACTTTTCCAAATGATCAACTACAAGTCAAGCTATTATTTGCTGCTCTTTAAACTGGGATCGGCGACAAGACTTGTGTCAGGTAGTGTATTGCATATAAGTGTGACTTGTGTGAATGTCTTGAAACCCTTGAAAAATTTCTGCCTTCACTGTTAAGACATTTTATTGTATTTCTACAATAGCAAGTTACCGCAACCGCCCCTTTACAATAACTTACCTGTAAATGTGTTTTACAGTAGCAGGGCTCTATCACAATTTAATTTTAAAGTAAAATAGCCTTACTTATTGTTATAGCTCAGCTCTATGTAGAAGATACATGTGAATGACATACTGTGGCCATCCCTCTCCTGTGGACACGGTGAAGAGTGTAAGAAGAGCCCAGAGGACATTATCATAGTGAAACTCGTGTCTCCTCCATTCCCTCTTCTTCACCTCCTTTCTGTCTCTTCCATAGTCGATGTAGTAGCCCCTACACAACACAACACAGTTACAATGATGCCAAATAAACCACACGTTTACAATGACCAACTATTCCTTGTGCTACGACACAACAACTGCATGACTTTGTGGAAATATAGACGTCCTGTGCATGCATATTACGTCTTCAGTCTACAGATTTTAGTTTAACTCCTTTATTGATGCATATCAGTCAGAGAGGTGTGGTATCAAATACAAAGAATCACACGACGTCAATTGTTCCGATCTTTCAGCAGAAAACTAAATTAATTCACATTTTCCTACTCTCTGAATCAAACACTACAATTATATGTTACTATCGTGCATCAAAAGCATTATTTAGGGCAAAACACAAATAAAATATATTTACTAATGATAAGATAAATAAAATAACATTATAAATAAAACCAACACATACTTTGACTTGTATTTCATTGCAGACAATATATAAAAAAAACATTATTTAATGTGTTTCTCATGATTTTTTATTGTTTAATTTTCAAAATAAACACCATAATCCAATTTAGGTTCACATTTCAAATAAAGTTAGAACAGAAAAGCTTGTACCACTTTGTAATGTTGCCGTTCCTTTTCACAACACTTAAAAGACATTTAGAGACTGAAGACACCAAGTGATGAAGAGTTTCAGGTGTCACTTTGTCCCATTCTTCCTGCAAACAAGTCTAAAGGTGGACAACAGTATGGAGTCTTCGTTGCTGGATTTTGCACTTCAGAATGTGCCACACATTCTCTATTGAAGACAGGTCGGGACTGCAGGCAGGCCATTCAAGTGCGTGTATCCTCTTCCTCCACAGCAGGACTCTGTAATGTGTGCAGAATGTTGTTCTGCATTGTCTTGTTGAAATATGCATGGGTGTGCCTGGAAAAGAAGGCAGCGTATCGTGCTCCAAAATCTCTGTGTAGTTTTCAGCATTAATGGAGCATCACAGAAGTGCAAGTTACCTTTGCCAAGGGCACTGACACAACCCCATACCATGACAGACCCTGGCTTTTGGACTTGTTGCTGGTAACAGTCTGGAAGATCCTTTTCTTCTCTGGTCCAGAGCACACTGAGTCCATCTCTCCCAAAAAATACCTGAAATACTGATTCATCTGAGCACAGTTTACGTGTGATGGTCCATCCCAGATGTCTCCAAGCCCAGAGAAGTCGACGGCCCTTTCGGGACACTGTTAACATAGGGCTTCCTTTTAGCACAGTACAGTTTTCGCTGGCATTTGTGGATGTAACTCCATATTGTGGTACTTGGCAAAGGTTTGCCGCAGTAGTCCTGAACTCATGTGGTGATATGGCTTATAGATGAATGAGGATTCTTGATGCAGCGCCCCCTGAGGGATCGGAGGTCACGGTAGTTCAGCTTAGGCTTGCCTTGTCCTTTACACACTGAAATTCCTCCAGATTCCTTCAATCTTTTAAAGATGTTCTGCACTGTTGAAGGTGAAATATCCAAATGTCTTCCTCTCTTTCTTTGAGGAACATTGCTTTTAAACATTTCAGTAATGCTCTCATGCATTTGTTGGCGATCCTCGGCCCATCTTTGCTCCTAAAGGACTAGACTTTTCTTGGATGCTGCTTTTGTACCAAATCATAATTATAATCACCTGTTGACATCACCTGTTTCACATCACATCATTATTCCACCAGTTTACCTGATTACAGCCCTAAACCGCTCCTGTTCCAACTTATTTTGGATTGTGTTGCAGGTCTGAATGACAGGAAAGGATGTATATTTACAAATGAAATGAAGTTGACCAGGCAAAACATGAAATATTTTGTGTTCATATTGTCTGCAATGAAATACAAGTCAAACTAAATTTGGAAATCACTACTTTCTTTTTCATTTGTGTTTTCCATACTCTTTTTTAGATTTGGGGTTGTAGAACAATGTGAATGCGATAAAGAGACTCATGTTTGTCTTACTGGCACTCTTTCTGCGTGCCCATGGAGCCGTCGGTGCAGTAGAAGAATTTCCCCTTGAAGAGCTGCACTGCGATGACTGCAAAGATGAACATGAAGAGCTTGTAGACGATGAGGATGTTGAAGACGTTCTTCAGAGACGTGACCACGCAGTCAAACACAGCCTGCAGGACACAAGAAGAAGAAATAATAACACACATCTCTCACACAACAGGCCTCCAATCAGCAATGCAGAGGAGTTTCAGTTCACCACTTAGAGTATCGAATGCAGACAAAAGCACACACATCAATCGCAAATGAGTGCTCAAAGAAAAAGTCGGCAAACCTTGTGTTGAACTAAAGCTCAAAAACGACCCATGACCATTTAAACAGCAGAAAATAAAAACTATCTTGCTTTTTATCTTGAATTTTGAGAAGCTTTTCTTTTTTTTATTTTCATAACACATCTTCTGTCTGATTTATAAGCCGTTTTCCTCATGGGGACCAAAAAATGTCTCCACAAGGTCAAAATGAACTGGTATTACTGTATTTGTGGGGACATTTGGTCCCTGAAACATACAGAATACAAAGTATGCACACACACACATACAAACACATGTTGGTATTGGTGGTTTACAGGGACTCTCCATAGGTGTAATGTATTATATACAGTAAAAATCGCTTATTATATGGCTATTACCCCTAAACCCAACACTCACAGAAACATGTGGCAAATATTGAATGTCAATACCTTATTAAGTAAGATTTTGAAGTATTTGCATCTTGTAAACCACTATAATAAGGTACAATTATGACATATCCATGTTATTATACAAGAAATGTCCACCAAAAAAGTACACACACACACATATATAACATTACACCCTATTAAATCACTGTATAATGCAAAAATATTGAAAGCAGGCACAGTCACAATTGGAGGAAGAGCTGCCAACAATCTGGCTGATTTATCATGCCCGCCAGCCCACTCAGACCACAAACAAATGGAGAGATTTACACAATATAAGCAAGACCAAGGTGGCACTGAGTTACATTTCATTTGTGTGTGTAGTTCTGATTTTCATCACATTCTGAGCATTAAATATCAGAGCTCAATCCATTAAAGAACCTTTTGGATGTGATGGAACAGTTCTGAAAGGGGTCCAACCCGGTACTGTTAAGGTGTACCTAATAAAGTGGCCGGTGAGTGTATACAGTGTGTACAGTAGAAACATCCGTATGCAAAGTCCCCGGAAAAACATAAAAACCCAATGTGTGTTTTGAAAGAGTAAAAACGATTTGAAAGTCTGTTTATTTTACTTTCTACCTTTAATGGTGTCCATCTGTGTTTATAGTTTTAGTATTTGACAAGTTTATACACTCTATAGTGAAGGAATATTCCAGAGTCTTCCTTTGAAACACACACAATTCAAAAGAATTAATGAATTAATCAGGACGATCTGCTGTCCAAATATGAGTAATCCCTCTGTGAATAATTAAAAGTGGGCTAAATATAACGCGCAGTACTTGACATTTTTCATTTTAAATCAATATGCAGTCATATACAGAGCCAGAATTATTAGAATTATCATCAGACCATTTAACTAAACCATAATTGAATTACTGATGGGGGATACAGATCAGTGGCGCAGTGGGTAGCATAATCGCCTCACAACGAAAAGGTCGCCGGTTTTGAGTCCCTGCTGGGTCAGTTGGCGTTTCTGTGTGGAGTTTGCATGTTCTCCCCGTGTTGGCGTGGGTTTCCTCTGGGTGCTCTGGTTTTCCCCCACAGTCCAAACACATGTGCTATAGGGGGATTGATGAGCTAAATTGTCCGTAGTGTATGTGTGTGAATGCAAGAGTGTATGGGTGTATCAAGATATTTTCTGCTTATTAGCACTTATAAAGCACATGTTCTTCATGATCTTAATCTACATTACTAAATACCTAAACAACTGCCTTACTAACTATAAATAAGCAGCAAATTAAGAGTTTACTGAGGTAAAAGTCATAGTTAATGGTTTATTAGTAGCGAGAATTGTTTGTTCAAATAAAGTGTGACCAATGTTTCATTCATTCATTCATTTTCTTTTTAGCTTAGTCCCTTTACTAATCTGGGGTCGCCACAGCGGAATGAACCGCCAACTACTCCAGCATATGTTTTACGCAGCGGATGCCCTTCCAGCCGCACCCCAGTACTGGGAAACACCCATACACTCTCATTCACACACATACACTACAGCCAATTTAGCTTATTCAATTCACCGATAGTGCATGTGTTTGGATTGTGGGGGAAACACCCGGAGGAAACCCACGCCAACACAGGGAGAACATGCAAACTCCACACAGAAACGACAACTGACTCAGCCGGGGCTCGAATCAGCGACCTTCTTGCTGTGAGGTGATTGTGCAACCCACTGCACCACCGCGCCGCCCCAATGTTGGATTTCATGTGGTAAATTTAATGCAGAAAACAGCATCAGATCTAGAAAATCTAGATGTGAAGGTCACACTTTATTTTAATAAACCATTAGCTTGTTATTAACCATTAATAATTATTAAGGTAGTAGATATGTTAAGGTATTTGGTAGGATTAGAGATGCAGAGTAAGACCATGCAGAAAATCTGCTTTATAAGGACTAATAAACAGCCAATATCTTGTACTAATCTGCAAGTAATCAGACAGTGGTTAATTGTGAGAATTCATACTTAAATGAGATGCTTTTTGTCTGTCAGCGTTCAGTTCTCAGTCATTATAAAGCAAAGTCACTCGGGGACTGACTTGATATCATCGCTATGGCAACCGGCATGCCAGAAAACGACTGCACTGCATGAAAACACAAACATTGGATTTCCTGAAATACCTTCAGCTTTGGAAGCCTTTTGATGGTCTTGAGGGGACGGAGAACCCGCAGAACCCGCAAGGACTTGATGGTCTTAATGTCTCGGCCTTTGTTGTTTCTATGATGAAAAACAGATATTATACAACATATTATACCACTGATTAATAAAAATAATAATAATAATAATAAAATAAAATAAACTAATAAAAAGGAAAACACCCGCAATGACAGGATTATTAGGGCTGTCAATAAATTGCACTTTTGTATTTAATATATCAAATTGATTAGAATTAGTCACTTATGCAGTATAGTCTCTTGTTAAAACAAAAGTAAATAAGTAAATACATTTTTAGTAATAAAGTAACGCTGATTTGAACATACTGTACACTAAAAATTATACATATAGCTGCAAAAAATTACTGTTATTTTTATTAGGTTGGTCCAAAGCAAATGTATTATTATAATATTATTATAAATTATAAAATATTTATATAATATTTTATATAAATAAAATTTATATAATAAAATATATAATATTTATAATATTTATATATTATAAATATGTAATTGATAATATTATATAAAATATATAACATTTGAAAGTGTTATAAATATTATTATATTATAATGTAGTATTATTATATTGTTATATTTAACCAGTGGTGGAAAGAGTACAGAAAAATCATACTTGAGTAAAATGACTATTACTTGCCTAAAAATGTAGTGCAAGTAGAGTAAAGTATCTGTTGAAAATATTACTCAAAGTATGAGTAAAATTAGCCCTTTCACAAGTACTCAAGCGTAGTGAGTAGTGAGTATTACGCTGTAAAATCTGATGCATTTACATGTAATTTGTGCATGTGTGTACACGTAACATTCTGTAGTGCATTTAGTGATTGCCCAGCAGGCACACAACATCATAAGACGTTATTAGTAGGTTAGATTTTGGTTGTGATGTCAGGTGATCAAAATTCAATGTCTAGCCAGCGTCTAAGGACTATGTTATTTTGATGTCCAATAATGACGTCAAATTATGTTGTTATTTGGTTGATTTAAGGTTGTGTTTAAGGTAGAAAGTCACCAAAATACAAACGTCGAGTCGACATTTTAAACCAGTGGCGGTTTTAGGCAAGAGTAATGTGGGCGATCACCCAGGGCGGCATCTTACTAGGGGCAGCATGTATATATCCCCAACACGCTTCAACCCCCCCCCCCACCCCCACCCCCCCACCCCCCCACCCCCCCACTCTTCACTTTCATCCCCGAAAGGGCGGCACGACAGTTGTTTGCCTAGAGCGCCAGTTAAGCTTACTACTGTCTTAAACCAATGTTATAATGATGTCAAATACTGACATTTATTTGTCAGGTATGGCATCCAAAATCCAACATCTGATAGACGTCATAGTGGTAACATCCACACAACGTCAGGCTTTAACATCATTAGATGTTGATATTTTGTTGATTTTAGGTTGGGCGTTTTCTAATGCCCATAGACAAGAAAAATAAGTAGTGACTGCAGGTTGAAGGAAAGTATAGTAAGTATAGTACAGTAATACTCAATTACAGTAATTTCAGTATTTGTAATTTGTTACTTTACACCACTGTATATAACTATATATATATATATATATATATATATATATATATATATATATATATATATATATATATATATATATATATATATATATATATATATATATATATAAAACTATACTTAATTAAATAAGGGTATATGAAAATCAAAATCAAATGATGTAACAAAGTAAAAAAATAATAATAGTAAAAATAATGGACAATATTTCACCTTTTTTTCTCTATTCACAACCATAATTATGTTTGGTTTTAATTCAATTCAATTTTAAAGTTTGAACCAAAGTTAAATTATACTTAATGTCTGAATAAATCTACGCTTTTTAGCTTCAGGAAATTATAGAAGTTTTTAAGGCTCCAATAATCAATCTTTAAATTGGTTTTTAAACTATTTAGTTAGTCCACATGGATGCAGATAAACAACATATGCTAATGTGTGAAAGACATCAAATATATCCAATAGACATACTTTAAGCAAGTACAAATAGATTGGCATTGCTCATAACTAATGGAGAAAAAAAGCACAGTCACTGGACAAGGATGCATCTTTACTGTGCATATGTGTTGAGTACATATATTGTGTGTGCTAATCAAAACAATAACAAAATGTCATTTTAAATGCACGTTTAAGCGTTATACAAATGCTTTTCCTTTGTTTCATGTGGTCTGTCATCTGCTCATTGAGGGATTGCAAAAGCTGCTGTGATGTTTTAATTATAGGTAAGAGGCGTGATTAATTGCTGTTGTTTTTAAATAATGACACACGCTGAATGAACAAGTTAAATTGACAGCCCTAATACACAATGCACAACCTAAGAATATCTACACTGCAACAAATGCTGTTCTTACTCAGAGGTTGTGTCTTGTTTCTTGTCCAAATATCCAAAAATGTTTAAACGAAGAAGCATTTTCTAGACAAGCACAACATATTGTTTTGTTTTCAGAATTAATGTTTCAAATTTAAATCAGTTTTCCCTTAAAACAAGCAAAATAATCTGACAGCAGGGGAAGAAAATAATCTCATGTCAAGAGGAAAAACAAGATTATTTTTCTTACCCCGTTTGGTGGAATATTTATTTTTTTCTTAAAGGTGCAGTGTGTAAGTTTGACACCCAGTGGTCGAACTAGGTATTGCACTGCTTTATCGAAACACATTTTCGCTCGGCTGCTCCTCTGATGAGTCCACGCAAGCGCAGGTTACCAGATTGACGTGAGTGTGCCTGACCAGGGGCGCCGCTGTCCACCATGGGCCCTCTGACAAGTTGATCAGTTGATGTTGAAGAGCAAATTGGTGGTGGGGGGGGGGGGGGGGGGGGGTTGGGTTGGGTTGGGGGGGGATGGGTTGGTATCGCGGCTGAAAGTGAAGAGCGGGGGGTGGGGGGTGGAAGTATTGGGGGTGGGAATTGGCACAGGCCTTTGATAACGTCTCTGAGAAGAATCTTCCTAACTTTCCTAACTCCCCCCAAGCGACGCCCCTGTGCCGATTTTAGGCTGATTTACGTCTGATTTGGACCGTTTTCTTACTAAAAGCATGATCAAAGGAATATTTTCCTTCATAAAAGGAGTTTTTGTTCTAACCAACACCTGAAATTTATATTTTAGAAACCGCTTCTATTTCTCACAGGTGAACAACAGGATAAACTGATCAGCTCAGGTACACTTAGCTTTATTTAGTGTTAAATGCTATTAATGTGAGTCTGAATGTCATTTTACATGACATTTATTGCCATAAACTGAAAGCAGCAGCAGATAGATTACCTCAGATCTGGAAAATAAAATAAACTATTTGAAATTGAGCTTTAGAACTGAGAATCAATGCAAACCAACACATATCAGTGATTCAGCATCTACATTACTAATGTTAAAGAGGTTTAACATGTATTAATTAGGTTATAAACCTTACCATTTCACAGGAGTGCAGTGAGTGCACTATTCTGTGCTTCTGAATGGCTGTATTTACATTTCTGCCATGTTTTGTCTGGTGCAAACAGCCAAATCACTGCAAATCTCGTCACGTAGTGTGATGTTAGGATACGGGGTTACTATGTTACCTGCTCACCTAATGTTTACATTAGCATTATTTATATTATTTGCTAATTATTATCCAACTCATGTGAAATTCTGAATCTGAGTCTCATTTTGGAGTCTACCACTGTCCACCAGAGGTCACATTTCGGTCATGGACGCATGCTTTGAGAGACTTCCTGACTGAATGAGTGAAATATGCTGTTTTCCACAATCTGGCAACCCGATATAACTGAAATATAAGTGAAATATAACTGGCTAAACTTGCAATGGGCGGGTTAAATGACCAAAACTAAGACAGATGTTCCTGCGTGTAACGCACAAAGCAGAATAACTGACTTCAGAACGTTAACTTAGTATGTTTCTTAAATATCTGCAAACATATCATGGTGTTTTTATGCTTTAGAAGAGTCACAAATGTACATACAGCACCTTTAAAACAATATGTTGTGCTTGTCTGGAAAATGCTTCTTGATTTAACCATTTTTAGATATTTGGGCTTGAAAAAAGACAATAACTCTGAGTAAGAAAAGCTTTTTTGCAGTGCATTTATGGCTGTAATAGTGAGAGAATGAGTTAAAATATGTTAGTATATGCAAACATGGATCTGACAGCACTACACACACACACACACACACACACACACACACAAAATGCATGATCGGTGGCATCTGAACTGATTTTAAATGGACAGACAACGTGACGAATGAGAAGCATCTGCTGTTACCCCATTAAATTCCTGGCAGCCACAGAGATACAATCCAAGACAATGACAGAGGAGCATTAAAAGAGAAAAAACACATCAACATCTCTCGTAAATCATCACGATGAAGAATCTGAAATCAACCTGGAATGTCCTTTAGTTGACTTTCTTCCATTGACAACACAAAACGCTCTCGTTTTTTAATGCAGTGTCCAGGATAACAGAAGTGGCCAATAATAAGCAGTGCTGGATGAAATAAAAACCTAATATCTCGTCTCTGATGAGTTCCCTCCTTGTAAATAATGTTGGACTCGGCTTCATTCAGAAAATGTAATGGAGTAAAAGTACAATATTTTGCTTTGTTCTGGAATCCAGTGAGGAAAAAAATCTTTCCTCAAAAAGAAATACTCAGATAAAGTATTTGAAAAATGTACTTAAGTACTGTAGTGAAGCAAACACGAGTACTTACCGTCCACCATAGCCAATAACAACTCTTATAACATGCTTACATGCTTCTGTGTCTAAAAATAGGCAGATTTCCAACCCAGACTCAAGAACTCTTTTTTTCCCATCAGTTATCAGACTTTTAAACGGATAACCAGTGGACATTCATTCTCTGCTCAGTAGCACACTATATTCTCCATCCCAGTTTGCACTATTAATGCATACAATTGCACTCAATCTGCTCCGGCCATCATACTGTTGTTTGCACATAAGCCAATTGCTCTAGGCACTTTCTGCATAATAAGCACAATTTTAAGAACTACAATACATTGTTTACATCTGTTTACATTACTCCACAATCAGAATTATATATTATTTACATTCATAGATATTTATATATATAGATTTCATAGTTCACTTCTGTGTATATATATGTGTAAATGTCATGTATGATGTGTATGTTACGTGTATGACTTCACCGTGGACGGCAAAGTGAGAATTTCATTGTACAGGGAAATGTGTTTCCTTACCGTGCGCATGACAATAAACTAATTGAATTTAATTGAACTGAATTGAATTGATACGTACCCCTGTATACATTTCTGGAGAGCGCTTTAGAAATACATCAGGGTTTGTATAGAAGAGGCTTTAAAAATAGATCAGGGTTTGGCCTGCTTTTAAGGAAGCATATGAAATCCATAGACTGCAGTTTGGGTGTTGATATATCACATATATAGCCAAATCTCACAACACACCACCTATACTAGCGCAATGAGTCGCCACCGGCTTTTGCTCAAATCCACTAACAATCATATGCCTTTTGCATGGAATCTATTTGGGAAAAGGGCTTTATTTTCATTGCCAGTGTGTGAACAGACTGTAATAAAACCTAAAAACAAAACCTTCCCAGGTAGCAAAGCATTCTGGCCCAGGCATTAAGCTGGCACAGCAGGCATTTGTCCGGATAATTCATAAAATATCTAGATTTTACCGAAAGAATGCAGTCATTTGCACTAAAGATGCCTTAAGGTTAAGTATTAACCCCCCACCCCTCCTCCGAAAACAAACAAACAAACAAACTATCCCCGCCCCCAAATATTTCCCAGGAGGTACATTTTTTTGCAGTCTTTGTTTTTGCAAATCCACCAGAGGTCGCTGTGTACTCTTTTCCAGATCTCAAATTCCTCTCGCGAGTATCATTCGCGCCTGCTGTTCTCACGTAAATCCACCAGAGGCCACTGTCGACTGATCGACTGACTGACCGACCCCCCCACCCCCTTCCCTAAACCCAAGTGTTTTCAAAAGCAATCCAGAACCAGAAAAGCCCTAGCAGCCACCCGATTGTTTTCAGATTTTACCACTTCCCCACCCTGTCTTACCTGCTTTCTGGAACCAGACTTAAACCCCGTCATTGCAGTCAACTCCTCCCTGCATCTCAAGTTAACTAGTAACCACAGAAAAGCTGATCATATAGAGGTAAGCGGTCAGCTGGTAGTGCGAAAAGAAACAGAAGCCATCCGCGGCGTCATACTGCCCTGCAGCATTCATTTTAAAGATGAAATGCAGCCATACGTAGCTCTGGCAACATAATTTGCGCTCTCCAGAAATGTACACAGGGGTACATTATCACAATGAGCCTGTGTTGCAGATTTCAGATCATGTTCATAAGAGATTACCTGCGGAATTATCTCTGATATCTGATTTTAGTGCTTCTCTCCAGGGTTTCCCAATAATAGATTATTCAAATTAGGACACCCTCGATTTTTCCTTCAAACTCCAGCTATTTTAGATAATACAGTACATGTTTCAGCTGATATTTCACGCAGATGAGCTTCAGCATCAGAAAGTAACTATTCTAGTGTGACCTGTTTGAATGTGAACATTATAGAATATATTAGCAAACATCTCGCATGCAAACCACCGTGAATACAGGACTTATATAACTTAAAGAGGGGTGTCCAACATACGGCCCACGGGCTCATAGCTGGCTCTGAATCAGCCGGGAAGAGGCTTTAAAAATAGATCAGGGTTTGGCCTGCTATTAAGGAAAGCATATGAAATCCATAGACTGCAGTTTGGGTGTTGATATATCACATATATAGCCAAATTTCACAACACACCACCTCCAGTGAATCGCCACCGGCTTTTGCTCAAATCCACTAACAATCATGCATGGAATCTATTTGGGAAAGGGGATTTTTTTTGTTTGGCAGTGTGTGAACAGACTGTAATAAAACCTAAAAACAAAACCTTCCCAGGTAGCAAAGAATTCTGGCCCAGATATGATATTAAGCTGGCACAGCAGGTGTTTGTCCGGCACTGGCATACAGCATACAACATGGCCCGGGTTTGGCAGAGGTGGCACATCTTTAAGGTGGCACATAAGACTTTGGCCAGATATTGAATGTAGTATTTGGCCCAGATATGATATTAAGCTGGCACAGCAGGTGTTTGTCCAGCACTGGCATACAGCATGTGGGCCAAACGTGGACCGGGTTTGGCAGAGGTGGCACGTCTTTAAGGTGGCACATAAGACTTTGGCCAGATATCGAATGTAGTATTTGGCCCAGGTGTAAAAAATGTATATGTGGGCCACGTACGTTTGGCCCACCTTGACCCACTTTTAAAATACAATTAAATTATTTTTGAGTAAAAAAAAAAGATCGCTTTGAGAAAAAGTGCAGTCGTAACGTGAAATGCTTCATGGGTTTATCAAATGCATTGCAGTCGTGACACACCAACATATCTGACCCAGTTTTAGCCCAGTTATGGGTTGATAACTTGGCTGAGACTTGACCCAGTATGGTCCATGTTTGGTCTTTGTATGGAAGCCAGACTTGGTCCAATCATGTATTGTAATTCACTGCGGGATCTGGGTCAAGCAAAAGCTGATTGTGTGGGCCAGAGAGATTTTGCTACGTGTGTTCTCTATGGTTGTCTGTGAAATATGAAATACCAATTTTTATTCGTTCATTCATTTCCTTTTCAGCTTAGTCCCTTTATCAATCTGGGGTGGCCACAGCGGAATGAACCACCAACTTATCCAGCACATGTTTTACTTAGCGGATGCCCTTCCAGCTGCAACCCATCACTGGAAACACCCATACACACTCATTCACACACATACACACCACAGACAATTTACCTCACCCAATTCACCTATAGCACATGTCTTTGGACTTGTGGGGGAAACCAGGGCACACGGAGGAAATGCAAACACCTTACTGAAATGCCCACTGACCCACCTTAGGCTCGAACCAGCAACCTTTCTAAAGTGCACATATGTATTAAAAGCATGACTAATGTTTAAGATGATCCCAAAAGAGCTGATTTGAATGTTTGTAATTAATGCACAGGTACATTTTTTACTTGTGTACAGAGAAAAAACATTGTCATAAATATATTGGGCCACTGAATCATAGGTGCACACAAATTCCAGGCTGTAGTTCCATTTACAGCCACTGGTGTCGCTAAAAACATGAAATTCCATATATGGTCACTTATGAATAGTGACCTATAATACACATATAGTCTGTAACCTTCAGGACTAGTAGTGTCAACAGCGGTCTAAACTTCACATTTAATTAATTTCCATGGCTATAATGTTGTTATTTCCATAGAAATTCACATAATTAGAAATTATAAGCTTGGTTTGGACGTTTTTTCTAACTTTACTGAAAATCTATTGATTATTACAATTCTGTTGGGCGTTAAAGGGCTTGTTCACACATTCAACCCATGATTTAAAGCTACTTTAAGAATTATCTTGGTCTTTTCCAGCTCTACAATGCCAACCGTTGAAATTTCTATTAACCAGCAGTCCAAAGAAACACACCCATCCATAATTAAAAAGTGCCTCGCATGGCTCCAGGTGGTAAATAAAAGTCTCTTGTATTAAATCCATGCATTTCTGTAGGAAAACATCTATATTTAAAACTTTATACACCATTTTGTGTGAGGTCTTTAGCATTAGCACTTTCAGCTGGACAGGAGTGCGTTTTATATTTACTATGATTGCATGTTTATTTCACATGTGCATTCAAGAGATAAAAAATATACACTCCTGTCCAGATGGTGGTGCTAATGCACCCAAAACTGCACATTAAAAGACGGCAAAGAATACGACGGACGCCAGAAGTTACATAAAGTGTATAGGAGTGTTAAATAAGGATTTTTTTTCCTTTAAAAACACACTGATTCACTAAATCAGACCTTTATTCACTTATTGTGAGGTAATTTTTTACGGATAAAAACTGGATAATTAATAAAGTAACTGGATTTTATCGATTTTTCGGTGAAATAACGCCCAAAAAAGATAGTTCACCCCAAAACAATCACTCTTTACTTGGTTGAAACCGGTTTGACTTTGTTTCTTCTGTCAAACACATACATATTTTGAAGAATACCAACAATGGGTAACCATAGACTTCAATAGTATTTTCCATCCTACTATTGAAGCCGATGGTTACAGGTTTTCAGCTTTCCTCAAAATATCTGTTTTAGAGTTCAACAGAATAAAAAAACTCATGATGGTGAGTAAACAATGAGCAAATATACATGTATTGGGTGAACTAGCCCTTTAATGACTTGAGTGGCCTAATCAGGACAGAATACACATGATGTATACATTGTTAAGTCAGTTTGAGTAAACGCATCTGCTAAATGACTAAATGTAATTTGCAGAACTTAAAATCCAGCATTTTAACCAAGTTTCCAGGCACTGTGACTACTTCTGTTCCTAAAGGCAACTTCAGTAAAATAAAGGTCTGGTTATCCACTGAGACCTGAGAATAAAACTGCCAATTAAATCACATTCAGCTTACAATTAATATCCAATTATGTTCACCTACTTACAAAAACCACCCACTGTTCAACCGTATTGTCCAGCTCTGCTTTCTCCTCCAGCGAACGCATATAAAGACATTCTGACAGACGCTTTTATCTTAAACGCTTCGCTAAATGCACATAATATATCAGTTCTTGATTTCTCTGATAATTGAACCCATGATGCTGGTGTTTCTTGCACTATATTGTCTACCTATATCCTCAACGGTTAGTATACAATACAGGAAATCATATGTTTTGATGTCCACATATTCTTAAAGGGCCAGATCACCCCAAAACTGAAAATGTCTTACTTTGCACCACCAAAGTAAAACATTGTTTTCACACTGTTTATATTGAGGTCATTGCATTTTACAACGTCACTACTGGTCTGGTGCTTTATTCTAGATGCTGAAGAAATTATTGAGCAAAAACAATGGCTAAATAATAACTTCACCGTATATTTTAAAGGAAAATCTAGTTCCTGCTTTACTTTTATGCACATTGACTCACTAGAGTCTCTAACCTGGAATATATGCTCTTGTTTACATATATAATATATACTCACACTCATACACTACGGCCAATTTAGTTAATCAATTCCCCTATAGCGCATGTGTTTGGACTGTGGGGGAAACCGGAGCACCCGGAAGAAACCCACGCCAACATTAAGAGACCATGCAAACTCCTCACAGAAACACCAACTGACCCCACCGGGACTCAAACCAGCGACCTTCTTGATGTAAAGCCACAGTGCTAACCACTGAGCCACCGTGCCCCCTACAAATATAAATTTATAACATTTCTTATTATATTACATTGTAACTTGCATATTGTTGGTGCAACCGGCCTCAGATCTGAATCTTGATTCAGCCCCAGGTATGATTACAGCTGACAAATATCATTAATGCAAATCTGACTTAATGAGGAAGACAGATGTAAATAAAGTACTTACGTCAATGCAAAAGCAATCAGAGCTCCAACCACCACAATAAAATCCAGAATGTTCCACATGTCCCGAAAATAAGATCCATCGTGAAGAATGAGGCCCTGGTCAATCATCTGCATCAAACGGCATAAATAAGGGTTTTTTTTCAGCATTTTATACTTGTATGTCAAAGTTTATATATGTGTGCTATTGAGTAACAAAGCATTGATACCTTTATAATCATCTCAAATGTGAAAACGCCAGTGAAAACATAATCAAAGTAACGGAGAACCTGCGGAACAAGCAGTAGACAACTTTTATTCATGGAAACACAGATCAGTAAATCATCAAGAAAATTACTTTACATTATAGTCATTGTTTGAGTCTTAAAAAAGTAATGAAACCCCCTATTTAAGTTCATATATATATATATAGTTCTAAATCTCATTGGCTGATAGCAGTGCAATATTCTGCAATAACAGCACTGGTACAGCCTCTTCACTCTTCTGTATTACTCCGCCCACCTAGAGTGACAGCAGATCAATAAACTCACTACAGTTTGACAAATACTGCAGCTGTTGGACAACATAATGTCCTTTTGAGACTTTTTAGGCGAGAATGTAGTTGTTTAGATTGTAATGTAGTTTATTTATAAGGATTTATAAGGATAGTGCCTATTTTAAATATTTATAATTTCTGAGATTCAGCGGGTCGGCGGCCATCAGCCTGTCCTTGAGCAGAGCAAAGCTGTGTTCCACCAGAAGATGGCAGCAGAGAAGCCCTTAGAGGAGGAAAAACTCAGCGTAAGTTTCAAACTACAGCTGAACAAATCATTATAAAACAAGTCGATCTCTTTCTTTTGTATGTTGAATTTCTTTATTTATACTATAGTAATCTGCTAGTGTTTGCTTTGCTTTAGCTTTTTCGAGGTTAATTATTGTGGTCTCCCAATTGCAACAGAGAAACACTGGGAAATCTCTGTAGACTGATGACATTTCATGTGGTTCAGCCTTATAATCTTAAAATGTGAGCGAAATCATCTGTTTAGAGAATCATTCAAACACTAGCTCTAAAGTGACATTGGTGAGTTAGTAACGGCTTCTGCTGTTCTGACGTCAGCTGCAGATGTGAATGAACGGCGTAAGAAAGTAGTTCCTCATACGAAAGGATTTTTGAGACACTCTGCGTTCGACTTTCTTTTTTATACACACAATTATGCTGTCGCAAGGTTGTATAAATGCAATATCACACTCATGCCAGTGCGATATGGCTGTATATCGGCACTGCTGGGGCACTAAGGCACTAAGGCAATATATATATATATATATTGCGTTTTTAGTCGTGACCAACTGAGCCAAAATTGTGGCTGATATGTTACAGCCTTTGTTTTGAATGCTCTCTGTTTGAACAGCATTGTTAAGGATTATTGTCAGTTTGTTCATGCTCCAGACTGCTTTCCTTCAAAGGAAACAGAATATACTTCAGCAGTTTCAGCTGTTTCAGTGTGGATGACCAACATTTGGGTAAGCAGTAGTGTGAACGTAGAGCACTCCCTAAAAAATGACAAATTCCTCATCATTTACTTACACCCAAGTAGTTCTAAACTTTTATGAGAAGCAAGATATTTCGAAGAATGTTGGAAAAAGAACTCATTGACATGCATGGTAGGAACAACAAACATTATAAAAGTCAATGGTTGTTTTTTTTTTCCAACATCCATGATGCCAGAATTCATTTAGAGTGCATTTAAGAATTCAATAAGCTGGAAGTATTTACTTTATTTCTCTCTGAACTGGTGCACACGGGGTCTTCAGCCGCCAGAGCGATACTGCTGGCCACGATCACCAGGAGAATGGTCATCTCGAAATACCGCAGCGTCACCACGTAATGACAGATCCTCCTGATGCTTTAACCACACACACAACATGATGTTAGAAGGGAGATTTCTCCTTCTTTGTTATCCACATTATGCTCAATTAATTTAAATCAATGGTAACACTTTAGTTCAAGTCACAATTTACAGTATTAACTAGCTTAATATACTATTAATTAGCTGTTTATGAATAGTTAGTAAGGTAGAAGGTGGGTTTAGGTTTGGTTAAGATTAAGGATGCAGAATAAGATCATACTTTATGATCACTAATGAAGAGCTCATATTTTAATAATAAGACAGTAGATAAAAGCATGATTTGGGATCTGAACTACAATGTTACCGAATCAACTCACAAATTTAAAGCAGTAGTAATTTCTTAATCAGCAACTTACGGGTTTCTGCTCTTGAAAATGAACATGCTGTCTGGCCTGTCGGGTTTGGAGGCTGTCGACTTTTCACCTCCATTCCCATCATCTTCATAATCATCATCATCATCATCATCATCAATATCATCATCATCATCATCGTCGTCAGCTTTGTCTGAAAGAGACGCCTCCACGTCCTTGAAACTGACTGTGACGGTTCAAGAGAAAGAAGCAGGTTTTAATGACAACAGGATTTCAATCCTACTCTGTAAAAATGTGCATAAATTAGCAGTTTTCTGTATTTTGGGACTCATTTTTTTATTTTTTCCAATTTTTTATGCTTTCCAATTGCATTATGTGATCTTGATATTTCTTCCAACAACTTTTAATCTTCAAAAATAATATTTTTTTAATTGTTTGCAGTGCTATATTATCTGGGTTGGTGGTCATGGAGGAGTGGAGAGCGTGAGACTGATTCCTGTGACGCTCCAAGGACATATAAGTCTTCGCTGAGGTCCAGCTTCAAGCCTACAGCACCTAGACTGCAGCTCTGCACAAGACATTTGGCCAGAGGAGAAATGGTCGTGCCCATCTGAGTCTGGTTTCTATCGAAGTTTTTTAATTCTTCACTTTCGCCAATTGGTGAAGTTTTTTTCCTCAACACTGTCGCCACTGGCTTGCATGGTTTGGGATCTGTAGAGCTGCGCATCGATGGATTCACTCTAAAGTGTTTGGACTCTCAGTAGTGATTATTAAACCACACTGAAATGAGCTAAACTGAACTTAAACACTGAAAACAGAACTACACTGTTTACATTTACTATGATCTTCTATGTGAAGCTGCTTTGACACAATCTACATTGTAAAAGCGCTGTACAAATAAAGGTGAATTGAATTGGTGTTGTATATTACACAATAAAAACCTTGTAATAAACTGCAGTACATTTTCTGTTATTTATTTCTCTAGATATTATTTATTTTACATTAAATTATTATTTCACACGACTAAAATGTCAATAAAAGTCACTTTGTTAAATTGTAGAGTTGAATTTTCAACAGCAAAAGTGGACAGAGAAGAGATCAACATCCCATAATGCAATCAACAATCATAAATAAACACTTGTCAATCACCAAATACAGAAACTGTTAACTAACATATATATTTTAACATTGTAGATATAAATGTTCTGCATATCTGTGTTAGATAATGTTCAGATACAATTATAAAAGGGGGAAATAATCTGAATGAATACTGTAGATGTGCCTGATAGAATACTAACCTAGATTTCCCCAATCCTACTACAGCCAATACTCTAAAGACGAGCAGCTCTTTACTTTCTAAAACAGCTAAAAGAGCTCAGATTGCCACAGGCATTGATGACCCAGTTCTGTGTCTCTATTAATGAATCTGTCCTCACTTTAGCGAATTATCCGCTCCGTGAACAGAATCAATGGCTGCAGTTCATCCCTCCTTCAGGAGAAATGAACTACTTCCCAGTAAACCAGTGCTGTTGCACTTTGATTGTTATAAAACTTCTTCTGAAAAACTACAGCTCAGACTACACCAGGGTGGATGGATGGATGGATGGATGGATGGATAGCTGAATGGATGAATAGGTGGATAGACTGACGGATAGACGGACGGATAGATGAACAGAGAGACATATGGATACTGGATGGATTGACAGGCAGATGGACAGATGAATAAACAGATGGATGGATAGACGGATGGATGAATGAATGGACAGATTGTCAGATTGATGAATGGATAGATGAATGGACAAATGGATAGACGGACAGATGAATGGATGGATGGGTGGATGGATAGATGAACAGACAAATGAATGGCTGGACGGATATATGGACAGATGGATAGATAGATGAATAAACAGATGGATGGATGAACGGACAGATGGTTGAATCGATGGATGGATAGATGGATGATGGTTGGGTGGATGGATAGACGAACAGACAAATGAATGGATGGATGGATATATGGATAGATAGATAGACAGATGAATAAATGAATGGACAGATGGTTGGATGGATGGATAGATGGATGAATAAACAAATGGATGGACGAATAGTTGAATAATGAATTCAAGTTATGACTGGATGGATTAACAGACAATCGGATGGATGGATGGATGGATAGACGAACAGACAAATGAACGGATGGATATATGGACAGATGGATAGACAGATGAATAAACGAATGGACAGATGGTTGGATGGATGGATGGATGGATGGATGGATGGATAGATGGATGATGGGTGGATGGATGGATAGATGAATAAACAAATGGATGGACGAATAGTTGAATAATGAATTCAAAGTCATGACTGGATGAATTAACAGACAATCGGATGGATGGATGGATGGATGAATGGATAGATGAACGGACAATCAGGTGGATGGATAGATGGATGAACAGACAATTGGATGGATGGATAAATGGATGGATGGACGGACGACGAATGATTGATAGATCAATCGACAGACAATCAGATATATGGATAGATGAATAGATGGACAGATGGATGGATGGATGAAATGAACAGACAGACGGACGGATGATGGATGAATAAACACGTATGGATAAATGGATGGAGGAATGAAAAGATTTTCAGATGGATGAACAGATGAATAGATACATGGATGGATTGATGTTGATGGATGGATAGATGAATGGACAAATGAATTGATGGATGGATTTACAGATGGATGGATAGATGAATACATGGATGGATGGAGGAATTGACAGATGGTTGGATAGACGGATGGGTGGATGGATAGATAAATAAACGAATGGATGAATGGATGGATGGATGGATGGATGGATGGATGGATGGATGGATGGACGAACAAACAAATGAATGGATGGACGGATGGACAGAAGAATAAACAGATGGATGGATGGATGGATGGATGGATGGATGGATAGATGAATACATGGATGGATGGGTGGACAGATGAATGGATAGATGGACAGATGGATGATGAATGGGTGGATGGATAAATAAATGAATGGATGGATGGATTGATGAACAGACAGATGGACAGATGAATAAACAAATGGATGGTGGACGAATAGTTGGATGGATGAATGAATGGACGGATGGACGGATTGATGGACAGGCAGATGGATAGATGAATAAACAAATGCATAGGCAAATGGTTGATGGATGAATGGACAGATGGATGGATGGATGGAGAGATGAATGGATGGATGAACAAATGGATGGATGGAAGGATGAGCATATGGATAGATGAATAAACAAACGGATGGACTGATAGACAGAGGATCGATAATGAATCCAAGCAATGTATGGATGGATTGATGGATATAATGCTGGATAAATGGATGGATGAATAGAATGATGGACAGATGGATAGGTGGACGGATGAATGGAGGGATAGACAAAGGTGGATGGATGAATGGATGGACAAACAGAGAGATGGATTAAAGGTGGATCAAATACCAGTCATTGGTGCCATTTCCAACAAAGGTTGGGATGAGGACTCTCGCTTTAGGCTGGTTTCTGTCATACACTCATCCTGGTTGAGATAGCTGCCGTTGTTCTCAATGTCCGAGACTTCTGTCATGTACTTAGATTCTGATGAGAAGTCTTCTTTGTGCCTCAGAAATTGAGCTCCCTGGCTTTCTGCTTGATCTCCTTCCTGATGGCCGGAGGCTTGGGAGAGCCCTGTCAGATCACACACAAACTCCCTACAATACATACAAATGTACAGGTGTGAGTCCCTATAGAGTAACCACACGATCATCACATGTGCATTCACATATGTAAATAAAGCAAAGCAACATTCCAAGCAAAAATAGTTGGGGTAGTGAAACGTATATAGTGTAAAGACCAGGACAAGCAAAGTCGAGAGTTAACAATTGGGCAGCTGAGGTGCCACCAGTCTGTGTGTGTTTACTGTGTTTCACATGTTGCATCTCATCAGGTTAATGTCTGAGCAATTTCTCCCAATTCAGCATGTAGAATCGGATATCGGTGAAAGAGAGTGCTGTGATTGGTTGTTCAGCAACGAATCAGAGCACGAGAATAAATAAACAAGGTGTCAAAACCAAGTTAACCATTCAAGTAAAGAGGGAATGCACCGAGGGCAGTAATTTCATTACATTTCTCCGTAACACTTTATTTTGATGGTCCAGTTGAGTATTAGTAGACTGTCTGCGTAATATCTGTTGATACTGCTCCTTTAACAGACATTTACTTGACTATAAGAAACTTTGCAAGTACAGTACATGTCAACTTACACTAACCCTAACCCCAACCTAATAGTCTTCTTATCTAATGAGAATTAGTTGGCATGTAGATGCAAAGTAACTTAATTCAACAAAGGGACCATCAAAATAAAGTGTGACCCATTTCTCTGATATTTACAAACAATATGGATTACTAGGTTATCAGTCGTATTTGAATCATTTGAATAAGCCTTCGGTGGTGAGGGACAAGTACTGTGAAAATGGTACTAACCTGGTTTTGTATGTGTACATCACAAGTTCTGGTTTCCCTTAGTAACATGAGAAAACAGATACTACCCTTACGCCCGATTCACACGGGGCTTCAGTGTCAATGCTTGACAGAGGGCGTGTATGAAGTTGGGGCTGGCGCGATCTTCTAGCAGCATCAGCCACTGAAATTAGTCTGCAATCGGCTACTGTCTGAGCTGGGGTATTTGCATAAAGCGATCTGATTGGCTGATGCTTCCACTGGTGCTTGAAAAGTTGAGAAATTCCCAACTTCTGAAGCGGCGCAGACGAATCCACAATTCAATTAGGCAATGCTTGACATCACCAATTCAAAGTGAATGGGAAGCATTGATGCTGATGCCTCGTGAATGGGGCGTCAATAGGTGCAAAAAGACACGTCCTCTTATGCAGGAGCAGAACATACACTCTCGTTTCAGTCTGCTGTCGTCTGTTTGATGTGTTCACACAAAGCTTTTTGTTTGGGACAGGGCCAAATGCAATAGACAACAAAAGCGTTAGCACTTGGGCATGTGCTTGATGTGTCCCAGGGTCAAATTAGCAAATAAACTTCATTCATTCATACATTTTCCTTCAGCTTAGTCCCTGATTTGTCAGAGGTCGCCAGAGCGGAATGAACCGCCAACTACTTTGGGATATGTTTTACGCAGTAGATGCCCTTCCAGGCACAGCCCATTACTGGGAAAAACTCACTTATTCACACACACATACACACACACAATTCACTTATACCACATGTCTTTGGACTATGAGGAAAACCGGAGGACCTGGAGCAAACCCACACGAACACGAGGAGAACATGCAAACTCCACACAGAAATGCCAACTGGCAAATAAACCTACTAAAAGAAAACAAACCCCAATGTATTCTTACCTTTGGCATTCCTCTTGATTCTCAATTTGCTTCCCAGGCATTTCCGGGTCACACATGTTCATCATGTGCTTAGATTGAGTCTCCTCTGTTTTATCCTCACCATCTTCAGCTTGCCTCTCCAACTGCTGGTGGTTCTCTGCGTTTCTGGCCTCTGTTCTGGACTCCCGATGTCTGTGGCGTTTGTGTCGCCCACCCTCCGCCACTCCTGCAGCGGCAGCAGCTCGAAACTTCCTCGCCACTCGATGCCTCCTTTCGGTATTAGCATGGTGGTTATTAGCGCTCGGCCTCTCCTCTAGCCCTGATCCTGACAGAGGCAAAGGCTCAGACTCTGGAGGCTCAGGCAGAGGAATGGTAATGGACATGGGTGGCTCTGGCAAAGGCATTCCCACAGACATTGGAGATTCTGGTAAGTGTGAAGGGCTTGTTTCAGTGGACAAGCTGCACTGCTGGTGATGATCGCTCCCTGGAGTGTCCTGGTCCTCTGTGGGACTACCAAACAATACCTCGCGACTGGCCATCTGGCGACGTTTCCGCAGCTGGTTGGCCCTTTGCTCCCAGACAGACATGTTTATTTTTTTGCGTCTCTCACGGCGGCCTGCAAAAGCATTGACTGGCTGTTCTTCCGCTGCTTGTTTCCCTGCAGCTTCCTCCTCTGCTTCTGCAGGAGAAGGTCGTCCTCGGTGGATGGCACGCTTTCTGTACAGGTACGGTCTCCGTCTCCTTCTGCATGGATGTCATACATCTCAGTCACAAGTGCTTTATTTATTCGCAGCATGCATAATCACAGCTCACAAGGGTGTGTGATAAAAACCAGGAACTCAGAGTAAAAAACAATGGCTATCAATTCAGGCTAAACAAAACAGAAAATTCAGGAGAAAACCAGGGGAAAAGTTCTTGAATCAGAAATAAGGGCAAGAAAACAGGCAAGAAACCAAATAGGAGAATAAGAGAGTGCACGAAGGATTCACATGTCAGCAGGTAATTTGGAGTGTTAATGAGATGAACAATGCAATGTTCAAGACAGACACCACAGATAAAAGAAACATAGACAGATTTACTTACAATTACGTGTACTCTTTTGTTGTCCGCGAAATCAAGTGAATGATTAATTGGAAATAAGCCATTAGTGTATTCGTAGACAAACCAAACAATGTAAGACTGCACACAAGTCAACTCATAGTTCATATAATTGGCTAGAAAAACGCTGGCCCCCGAGGTCCACTGTCCTACAGAGTTTAACTCCAGCCTGTATCAAAGTCACCAATAAGCTATTCGAGGTACTACAGACAACTTTCATCAACAGAGCTTCATCAGGGCTGGAAACTAAACTCTGAATAACATTGGACTTCAAGTGCAATATATTAAGGGTTATTTGGCCATTATTGCCACATCACGCATATGTGTGAAATCTACAACTGTAGTAGATGTTTTATATAGAGAGTAGTTTTAATAGTACAATATTTAATCTCTTCATATATCTTTATATACATTATTTTGTGCTGCCTTTCTCATACCATTGTCTCTTGCCTGTGAATATACAACATAGGTGTTAAGGTTGGTACACAGAAATACCAGGTATTCTGCAAAAAAGATTTCTGGTAAAAAGAAAATAAAGTCAGCGCTTTCATCCCATGCTACAAAGTCTCACTAAAGTCACTGGACTAAGAGTATTATCATACATGCTCGACACTCTCACTATCACTGTTCCCAAACCTTGCTCCAGGAGAAAACCCTTATATCCCTATTCTCAAGACTGGTTCCAGGAAAGGGTCCGGATATGCTTATTCCCAAGTCTGGCTCCAGTAGAAGGCTATGATAACCATATTCCAAAAATCTGGCTCTAGGAGAGGACCGTTATATCCTTATTCCCAAGCATGGCTCAAGGAGAGAGTCCTGATATCTCAATTTCCAGGCCTGGTTGAGAAGAGGGCCCTATATCCCAATTCCATGGCTTGGCTCCAAGAGAGAACACTTATATACCTATTACCAAGACTGGTTCCAGGAAAGGGCCCAGATGTCCCTATTCCCAAGCCTGGCTCCAGGAGAAGGCTATGATAACCATATTCCAAAAACCTGGCTCTAGGAGAGGACCCTTATATCCTTATTCCCAAGCATGGCTCCAGGAGAGAGTCCTGATATCTCAATTTCCAGGCCTGGTTCAGGAGAGGGCCCTGATATCCCAATTCCATGGCTTGGCTCCAGGAGAGAGCACAGATATCTCCATTCCTAAACCCGGAACAGCAAGAGGGCCGTAATATCCCAATTCAAAGGCCTGGCTCCAGGAGAAGGTTCTGTTATTTTAATTTCCAGGCCTGGTTCAGGAGAAGGCCTTGATATCACTATTCATTCATAGACATACTAATTCCTAGGCCTAGCTCTAGAAAAAGGCCCTGAAATCTCTCAGTCAGGGTCTCTCTCTTTTCTTCTCAGGAAAGGATCTATGGACAACCATTTGACTGACCTCTCACTTGGGACCAATTTGCCTATGAAACCAACCTGAAGCCCAGATTTGTTGAGGCACTCAATCCTCACTATGCCATGGTGGTGGTCCAAGAAGAAGAAACTAAATGCTGGCTTGTTTCCAAGAAGGTTATTTGCCCAAACTGATCAAGACTAATAGTCACCCTCTCAGTGAACAAGTTTCCTTAATGAAAACACACTAGATTCAGGTCACCAGCTCACTAATAGTGACTACAAGACCTGATAATGGGATAAGGGAGACATCGAAAATGTGCACTGTTGATCAGGCTTCAAGAACAGAGTATAAAACAGATCCCTCAAAGATTAGACCAGCTAAAAACAAAAACATTGAAATTTCTTAATTGATGAAAGTTAAGCCTGGCTAACGTGTGATTTTTGGCCACAATTTGGTCATCTAATACAAATTTAGAAAATCCTAAATGATTCATGTAATCCTACGCTAAAGTCTTTGAATTTGGATTGTTGGTCTGACATGTTCACTCACTGACTAGAGTTTCAGAAGACTTCAGACACTTTCCTGCAGTGTGAATTTAACTATGACCACCTTTAATTCAAGAACTAATATGAGTGTCGAACCTTATAGATATTCTGAAGGAAGCTGTAAACTCATAACTATTGACCTCCATAGTAGGAAAAAAAATAAATACTATAAAGGTCAATGGTTCAGACTTTCTTCAAAATATTTTCATTTCTGTTCAACTCAAGAAAGTCTGGTCTAGAATGAGTAAAAGGTAAGTGAATGATCACAGAATTTTCAGATTTGGGTGAGCTATCCCTATAAGTACAGTAGAGACCAACATGTTTATGCCAGTGGAGTTGCTTACCATCTCAAACCATCTTAAATCCATTGCACCAGCACCCAAATTATTCTCTGCCACTTGCGGATGTAACTGATGTCACATATTTTGACACTGGTGCTGTGCTCACAAATTCCACCCCATGACTAATTTCTCATAGTCTCTCCCCAATGGGAAAACTACGACGAGGTCTGCAGGAGCGCACTCATTAAAAAGAGTCTGTCATTAGGAGCTTTGTTTTAATAAACACAGGATTAAACTTGCTGCTGCGTTTCTGGTGTACACTACAATTTTGCAGTCAAAGCTTGGCCATCATAAGTGTGCCGTGTTCACGCTTTATGACATGCTCATTGATTGCTTTTGCAATTTCAGCCTCCGACTTCTGGCAGTCAGAAATTTTGGGCCCAGTCCTGCGATGCCAGTCTACTGAGGATCCAGTAGGAGGACTGAAACCAATGCCTCATTCAACGTGCCAACCCTGTCACAATGTCATCAAAGCAAACGAGCTGAAATAAAAGCATGAACTATGTAAAATAGGATCTGAAATAGCACGGTCCAAGTCTTGTCCGTGATGTATCGTTGGCATGAGAAAAGAAAAATATTATAATTATAACTATAATGTGCAACCTTTCTTTGAACTCTGCCTTTGACATGCCTTAATTATCAAGTAATCCCAAAAGCCCTTAACAAGATGGTCCAGGTTGGTTTTATCGAGGTTAGAGTTAAACACTGTCAGTAGGTAAAATCCTATAGGAGTTAAAGGACATATATTTATGAAAAATCAGGAACCAGACTATTAAAACTTACCAATGTTTAACAATCATCTTCCAAATCAAAGTCTAGTGTGAAAACAGTCAGAAACAAACCCATAGAGCACAAGAACCACACTGGGATTTGATTGATCGGTTGGTTAATTTATTGACTGTCTTGTTTTATTAATTGGTTGGTTGGTTGATTTGGTTGATTGATTGATTGACTGACTGTCTCAGTGACTTATTGATTGATTGATTAATTGGCTGTCTAATGGGTTGACTGATTTATTGATTGATTGATTGATTGATTGATTGGTAAGTTTGGTTGATTGATTGACTGTCTGACTGGTTGATTGATTAATTCATTGGTTGATTGCTTACTTTATTGCTTGATTGATTGGTTGGTTGGTTGGTTAGTTGGTTGATTGATTGACTGTCTGAGTGACTGACTGACTAGTTGGTTGATTGATTGATTGGTTGATTTGGTTGATTGATTGATTGGTTGATTTGGTTGATTGATTGATTGCTTGATTGATTGGTTGGTTGGTTAATTGATTGACTGTCTGAGTGACTGACTGACTAGTGGGTTGATTGATTGGTTGGTTGATTTGGTTGATTGACTGATTGATTGATTGAGTGATTGATTGGTTGGTTCTCTCGCTGACTGGTTGATTGATTGATTGACTGTCTGACTGGTTGACTGACTGATTGATGATTGGTTGGTTTGGTTGATTGATTGACTGTCTGACTGGTTGGTTGATTGATTGATTGATTGACAGTTTGGTTAGTTGGTTGACTGACTGGTAGATTGATCAATTGTCTGTCTGGTTAGTTGATTGATTGATTGATTGATTGATTGGCTGATTGAATTACTGACAGGCTGATTAATTGATTAATTGATTAATTAACTGATTGATTGATTGATTGATTGATTGATTGTCTGGTTGACTGACTGATTGATTGATTGATTGATGATTGGTTGGTTTGGTTGATTGATTGACTGTCTGACTGGTTGGTTGATTGATTGATTGATTGATTGATTGACAGTTTGGTTAGTTGGTTGACTGACTGGTCGATTGATCGATTGTCTCTCTGGTTGATTGATTGATTGATTGATTGATTGATTGATTGATTGATTGATTGATTGATTGATTGATTACTTTAAATTATTAATTTAAAGACTTGTTCTTCCCTAACAAATTTGACCAGAACCAAGACTGATCAAAAACATGACAGACACATGGTACATTCATATATGACACTTCTGTTCACGTGTTTGATGGGTCTGAAATTTTACACAGTATAGCATAGTGGCAAAATGGCTTAAAAGCATGTCTGAAGCACAAGAAGAGTTGCAACAGTCAGCAGCTAGCATCAGATTTGTCTTACCAGCATCCTATTATAATATTTGAAAACAGAAAAAAAAATGACGAAACTTACTCTGAGAGGCCAAATTCTCGGCTTTTATAGCGCTGGTTGAAGAACTCCTCCTCCTCCTCCTCTTCTTCCTAACACAAAATAAACCTCTTTACTCTAACAGCACACAGCATACATTATATTACTGTCTTGCTTTTCATTAGTATTCATGCTCTTAAGTCAAGTGCATCAATGCTAATGTTATACAAAATGCACACAGAAGTTAATGTACGTGATATACACACAGGTGACGGCAAAATTATTGGTGTGAATCTGATTTAATTTCAAATATATCCCAATACATCTATCTATCCATTTATCTATCTACCCATCTGTCTGTCCATCCATTCATTAGTCCAATCGTCTATCTATGCATGCATTCGTTTATTCATTTATCCACCCATTTTTCTCATTAAGCTAAATATAAATATGTCATATATTATTGCCTTATAGATGATTTTTTGGTTACATTTAGACTTATTTTATTTCCATCCATCACCCATCCATCCATCATCCATCCATCTATCATCCATCCATCATCCATCCATCTATCATCCATCCATCATCCATCCATCATCCATCCATCATCCATCCATCTATCATCAATCCATCATCCATCCATCTATCATCAATCCATCATCCATCCATCTATCATCCATCTATCATCCATCCATCATCCATCCATTTATCTATCCAACCATCCCTCCATCGTCTATCCATCATCCATCCATTGCCCATCCATCCATTTATTCATCCACCCATTCATCCATTTATCCATCCATGCATCATCCATCCATCCATCCATTCATTTTTCTCATTAAGCTAAATATAAATGTTATGTTATTACATTATAGATAATCCATCCATCCATCCACCCATCATCCATCCATCCGTCTGTCCGTCCGTCCGTCCATCCATCCATCCATACATCTATTTTTCCTTCCATCCATCCATCATCCATCCATCTACCATCATCCAGCATCCATCCAGTTATTCATCCATTCATCATCCATCAATCCATCATCATCCATCAATCCATCCATCCATCCATCCATCCATCCATTTATCCATCCATCATCCATCCTTCCATCCAATCATTTTTCTCATTAAGATAAATATAAATGTTATCTATTATTACTGTATAGATCATCCATCTATCATCCATCCATCCATCCATCATCCATCTGTCCATCCATCCATCCATTTATCCATCTATTTATCCATCCGTCCATTCATCATCCATCCATCCATCATTATCCATCAATCCATCCATCCATCTATCATTCATCCATCCATCCATCCATCCATTCATCCATCCATTTATCCATCCATCATCCATCCTTCCATCCATTCATTTTTCTCATTAAGATAAATATAAATGTTATCTATTATTACTGTATAGATCATCCATCTATCATCCATCCATCCATCATCCATCTGTCCATCCATCCATCCATTTATCCATCTATTTATCCATCCGTCCATTCATCATCCATCCATCCATCCATCTATCATTATCCATCAATCCATCCATCCATCCATCTATCATTCATCCATCCATCCATCCATCCATTCATCCATCCATTTATCCATCCATCATCCATCCTTCCATCCATTCATTTTTCTCATTAAGATAAATATAAATATTATCTATTATTACTGTATAGATCATCCATCTATCATCCATCCATCCATCCATCATCCATCTGTCCATCCATCCATCCATTTATCCATCTATTTATCCATCCGTCCATTCATCATCCATCCATCCATCATCATCCATCAATCCATCCATCCATCCATCTATCATTCATCCATCCATCCATCCATCCATCCATTCATCCATCCATTTATCCATCCATCATCCATCCTTCCATCCATTCATTTTTCTCATTAAGATAAATATAAATGTTATCTATTATTACTGTATAGATCATCCATCTATCATTCATCCATCCCTCCATCCCTCCATCCATCATCCATTAATTTTTCTCATTAAGCAAAAAATAAATATTATTTGTTATTAATTTATAGATTTATTCGTCTGCTTCTCTGTCCGTCTGTCCATTCGTCCATCCATCCATCCATTATCCATCCACTATTCCTTCATCCATCCATCCATCCATTTAACCATCCACCTATCCCTCCATCCATCATCCGTCTATTTTTCTCATTAAGCTAAATATAAATATCATACGTTATTACTTTATAGATGTTTTTTGGTTACATTTAGACATATTAGACACCTCTTAGACAAGATAATAATCTTGTAATATTCAACAGTCTTACCTTAGTTAGTTCCTGTGCATTGGCTAGATTATCCACAGCAATGGCCAAGAATACATTGAGCAGCGTGTCTATTCGCAGCATCGTCAAGGAAACGTGGAATAACAAAATTACGCAGGGAGCAAACACATTATTATTTTCCTTCATCATTTGCCTGTTTTAAAGTCCACATGAAATCAAAACTAGCCACATTGATTTTGTAAGCTCATATTGCTAGGTTTATGCTGAACAATTTACCCGTGCATGTCATTAAAAAATAGCCCTTGTATTGTTTAACTGAAATCTGAAAACGCACTTCCTGTTTGATTTCAGTAAAAACTCTTAGACTATCTCTGTCTGAGGCATTGGGCGTGGCTAACATACTTAACCACTCCCCTCCAGTTGTCAGTTTTGACATCATCATGGCAACAAGCAGAAATAGTGAGGAGGAGGAATCTGTTAGTTTGAAATAACTCTCCCCAAACACTTTTCCACATCTTTGTGGAATGAAACGCCTACTTTACTTCCTCCAATCAGCTCCCAGTTGATAAAACAAGCCACGCCCACTGTTTTCTAATTTAATACTCCATTTCTCTAGCAACTATCACAATAAGAAAAAAAATGATTGCAGCTTCCAGTTCATGCAGATTTTAACATAATTATTTGTAATATTTGCATTTAGTACATTGTAAACAGCCGTTGCTAAAAAGGATACAGTTCCCAAACAAGGTTAAAACGATAAAGTAGATGGAAGACCACATCCCATAATGCACCCCTCCTTGTGAACGAATCCCATTGTACATCACTTCATTCCAGTCCTCTCCAGTGAGAATCTATGGTGAATTAAGAAAGAGACATCAACATAATATGTATACAGGCTCAAGTGAATATACTTTGTGTAGTTTTTGTATTATATCAATTATACCATTTAATTTAACATAACCATGCACTTATTATGCTGTTTGGCGCCATCTAGTGTCTGAATAATGCACAGGTTAGTGTATACTCCATCAGCTGTTTTTGTTTCTGTCAGCTTAGTGTTTTTGTCTGTTTGGCGCCATCTAGTGTCTGAATAATGCGCAGGTTAGTGTATACTCCATCAGCTGTTTTAGTCAGCTTTGTGTCTTTGACTGTTTGACACCATCTAGTGTCTGAATAATGTGCAGGTTAGTATATACTCCATCAGCTGTTTCTATCAGCTTTGTGTTTTTGACTATTTGGCGCCATCTAGTGTCTGAATAATGCGCAGGTTAGTGTATACTCCATCAGCTGTTTTAGTTTTTGTCAGCTTTGTGTTTTTGACTGTTTGGCGCCATCTAGTGTCTGAATAATGTGCAGGTTAGTATATACTCCATCAGCTGTTTCTGTCAGCTTTGTGTTTTTGACTCTTTGGCGCCATCTAGTGTCTGAATAATGCACAGGTTAGTGTATACTCCATCAGCTTTGTGTTTTTGACTCTTTGGCGCCATCTAGTGTCTGAATAATGCACAGGTTAGTGTATATTCCATCAGCTGTTTCTGTCAGCTTTGTGTTTTTGACTGTTTGGCGCCATCTTGTGTCTGAATAATGCGCAGGTTAGTGTATACTCCATCAGCTGTTTCTGTCAGCTTTGTGTTTTTGACTGTTTGGCGCCATCTAGGGTCTGAATAATGCACAGGTTAGTGTATACTCCAGCAGCTGTTATTGTTTCTGTCAGCTTTGCATTTAATTAAAGCGTTAATAAAATATTATGGCTCAGAACAAACTTGTGTCTAATTTTTAAGTTTTGTGACAGGTATCCATATAATAAGCAGGATAAAGCACATCCAGGATGGTTGTTTTCACAGAATAAACCCTTCAGTCTTACACAACAGTGCTCTGCTTAATATTGGGCAGCTGATAAATCAATCTGCCTTTATTCTGTGATAACAACCATCTCTTGAATTGATCAGAATTAAGTATTCCAGAGAGCTGTATAATAATGACAATAATCAGTCATTGAACAACAGCACAAAATATAAAGCTTTGAAATGTCATACCTGAAACACCGTCATGATAGATGCTGGAAATGTGTCAAAATTAGTAGGAGTGTAATCCTCAAAGATGAACCTGTGGAAGAGAAACACCTGTTAATGGAGATTTTAAAGATGTGGGCATCTATTGTGCAAAAATGACTTTATAAGGGGTTTAGTTGTGTGTCAGCAGTGTGTGAATATCTCCAGCCTATAATGGTAAACATAAATGAATTGTATTTGTTATAATCAGACTTGATAAATGAAACACTTCGATTGGCATGACTTTGTACATGTCATCAGAGGGAGAAAGCCCCGCCCACAAGTGACAGCATCTCACCCATATTAGCATAAACAGCAGCCCTGAGTGAGAAGCAGCCGTCTGTCCATTAGCCATTAGAGTGTTTGAGCTGCTGAAGATAATGTCAGCATTGACTAAGAGGATTATAGATGTGGAGTTACAGATGAACAGCGACAGGAGACTGACAGAAGCATGAAGCACACACTCACACTGAAGCACACATGCACACCTGACCAGCACTGGCAACACTGGTGCTGTTTTCAATCTGCCACTATGCTGACACACAGGCCTTTATAGCTCCACCCTCATTTGAAAAGCGCACAATCTCATTTGAATTTAAAGCGACAGTCACTGAAACGCCACAATTTGGCTAAAAAGAGTCCGTTTTAGAGTTATAAAACATTATTTGTGTGCTATTTTGAGCTGAAACTTCAATACACACTCTAGAAACACCAGAGACTTATTGTACATCTTGTTTAAAGGGGCATAATATGTCACATTTAAAAGAAATCTGTAACTTGACAGCAGAATCACTTTCTCACCTGCCGCCAAACAGTTGCATGCCAAGAAGAGCGAAGACTACGATAAACAGAAATAGGAGGAAGAGCAAACTAATGATGGACTTCATAGAGCTCATAAGGGACACCACCAAATTCCTCAAGGACGACCAATACCTGATGACACAATAAAACATTAAACATGCTTCTTTGCATTGCAATTATTTGCTCATTTCAATGTACAGTTGAAGGTTTGCCAGCAGTCATCGTGTGAAACAAACAGAACACTTTATATAAATGTTAGAAAACTTACTTGGTTATTTTAAATATCCGCAGCAGACGTAAAGCTCGGAGGACACTGATGCCAAAAGACACCCCAGGCCTGAAGAATCCCCAAACCACTTCGAAAATACTTCCGACAATCACCTGCACAAAACACACACCAGATTATACATGTTTAAACATCTAAACATCACCAGTGTGTAGGTTTACTGCCTGTGTTAAACTCAATTTAAAGGGGCACTATCATGCTTTTTCACTTTTTTAATGTTGGCAAGTGTTTAGTGTGCATTTTAAGGTAAATTAAAGTTACAAAGTAAGATTTATTTTATAAATAAATAAAAATGAAACATTTTAGGCACCACAACAAACTGCTCATTTGGACTACAAACATTGTTTTCTGTGGTTTGTGATGTCACAAAGCGGCCCAAATCACACCAACAGACAATCGAATGGTTGGGGGAGGGGCAAAACCACAATAATGTTACTACTTTGATATGCTTTGACCAAGATTGTTGAATATATTGTGAAATATCTAATGTTCTGATTGTCAAATGGAGTAAAAACACATATTTTGTGGATCATATTAGCTCATATTTGATGGCGGATAAGCTGCGCCTCAATGGGAAGATTAGAGCTGCATTTACAACATGTAAATCCAATGTCTGTTTCACTGGAAGAAGAACAGAGTAAATGTTTAGTTTAATTAAAACACACACCAGTATATGCACGTTTAAACATCTAAACATCACCAGTGTGTAGGTTTACTGGCTGTGTTAAACTCAATTTAAAGGGGCACTATCATGCCTTTTCACTTTTTTAATGTTAGCAAGTGTGTAGTGTGTATTTTGGGGTATATTAAAGTTACAAAGTCTCAAAGTCCACTCCAAAGGAAGATTTATTTTATATATAAATAAAAAAGAACATTTAGGAACTACAACAAACAGCTCATTTGGACTACAAACATTGTTTTCTGTGGTTTATGATGTCACAAGGCGGCCCAAATCCCACCAATCGAAATTTGAATGGTTTGGGTAGGAGCAAAACCACAAGAATGTTACTACTTTGATATGTTTTGACCAATATTTTGGGCTCTAATTATTTAGATTGTGAAATATTTAATATTCTGATTCTCAAATGGAGCAAAAACACATATTTTGTGGATCATATTAGCTCATATTTGATGGCGGATAAGCTGCGCTTCAATGGAGAGATTAGAGCTGCTGGATTTACAACATGTAAACTCATCAACTACTTACAAGTTACATGAAAGTAAGTGTCTGTTTCACTGGAAGAAGAACAGAGTAAATGTTTAGTTTAATTAAAACACACACCAGTATATGCATGCTTAAACATCTAAACATCACCAGTGTGTAGGTTCGCTGCCGGGGTTAAACTCAACTTAAAGGGACACTATCATGCCTTTTCACTTTTTTAATGTTAGCAAGTGTGTTGTGTGTATTTTGGGGTATATTAAAGTTACAAAGTCTCAAAGTCCACTCCAAAGGAACATATTTTTTATAAATAAATAAAAAAGAACATTTAAGAACTACAACAAACAGCTCATTTGGACTACAAACATTGTTTTCTGTGGTTTATGATGTCACAAGGCGGCCCAAATCCCACCAATCGAAATTTGAATGGTTTGGGTAGGTGGAAAACCACAAGAATGTTACTACTTTGATATGTTTTGACTAATATTTTGGGCTCTAATTATTTAGATTGTGAAATATCTAATATTCTGATTCTCAAATGGAGCAAAAACACATATTTTGTGGATCATATTAGCTCATATTTGATGGCGGATAAGCTGCGCTTCAATGGAGAGATTAGAGCTGCTGGATTTACAACATGTAAACTCATCAACTTCTTACAAAATACATGAAAGACACATACCTTTATCTATTTTGTGAGAAGTTTTTGAGTAGAAGTTTATAATATTTTCCACTGGTATTAATTAACTGGGAGAAGGATATAGTAAATAGTTTCCTAAACAGTGTGTATCTGTTGCTGAATAACACACTTCATCAGATTATGTGTAGAATGATTATCATTCCTGTGTCTGTGAACAACAGTGTGTATCTTACGAGGCATAAATGTTTTAGTTTGCTAGTACATAAATATTTTCAACTGTCTGAAAGCTTAACTAACATAATTTCATTTAAAATATGTAAAAGTTTAGATTTTTGATAAGTAATGTGCTCGTCTTTATTTGCCTCAGTGCCAGAACAGACAAAACCTGCTGCTTTAGAAAAGAGGCGTGGCCATACTAAAATATCATCTAGCTGTTAACCAATCACAACACACTGTCACACCCAACCAATCACACCACATTTTGTTTTTCAGAAGGCGTGTCTTCATCAAACCCAGAACTAATCAAGCTGTTTCCACCAGGCTGAGGAGAAAGGTATCTATTATGATGTAAATTACGTGAAAAATAATGCATTTTGCAAATTAACAAGCATGAGAGCATGTTCTAGTACACCTCGAAACAGAATCAAGAGTTTGTAAAGACGCATAATAGGACCCCTTTAAAAATGTCAGGCAAATAAATAAACACTTACCCCACAGTCAAAGCAGTTGAAGGACGAATGGAAGTACAGACGGAAACCAAGGCCGTACATTTTCAGAAACATCTCAGCAAGAAAAAGTCCCAGAAACACAAACTCTGTGTAATCTGAAAACAGTAAAGAAACATTTTAATTTAAGCCAAACATGTCTTAAAGGTGTGGTACTTACACCATGTCTGTGTCAAGGCCATATTACTCTTATTAAAATCAATTATTATTTCCTTTCATTTTAGACTCTTAGTCCATATCCAAAAACATTACAAATCATAAACCACAGAGAGAAAAAAATCAATGACAGTGATTAAATCTCTCTCTGTTCAGCGGGTTGCTAGTAATTGCTTCTACTCGACTGTAATATGGCACAAGTAGCCTGCACAATTGTTCTGCTGCACATTTGCATGACGTTGAAGTCTGTTCAGCTGGAAATTCACAATCGCCACAAAAAATGAATGATGTCTTCTCACATTGTTTCTTTCAAGAGTTCACACTGAGCTGATGATTGATTGTACAGCTTCTTTGGCATGCTGTCCCGGGAGAGAGCCCTGAGCTCATCAGATCCTCGAGCCTGGGGCTCCCTCCTGTTTGAAGGCGAGAGGGGAGTTTGAGCTCAGGTAGATCTGGAGAACTCCCCTGCTGTAGTGGCTAATGAACAGATAGTGATGGCTCTTAAGAGTTAACTACTTACTAGCAGCATGTCTATGGTGCTGATCTGGATTAGTCAATTAACTTAAGTTGCATGTGTTTGGATGGTGGGAGGAAACCCATGTGAGCACGAGGAGAACGTGTGAACTCCACACAGAAATGTCGGCTGGCTTGGTAAGGACTAGAACCAGTGGCGTTCTTGCTGTGAGGCAACAGTGCTAACCACTGGGCCACCGTGCCACCCAGCTAGGAAAGGAGGAGGAGTAGGGGTGGAAGGGAGGATTCTTAGAAAATGAAGACGGCTGTGATACGGAACTGAGGGTATTTATAGTGGCTTAGGAATCGTCTGATTGGTCAATCATAAATTGGATAATGCGGGATCAGCCGCAAGCAATCATCAGCATGTGATCCTCTCGAAATTAGCTTCACTTAAAGAGACCCTATTATGCATTATAAAAGGTTATGTTTTTGATTTTGGGGGTCTCCAACTCAGGCTGATGTCCTTGCAAGGTCAAAAAACACTTTCATTGTCTTTTAATGCTTAAATGGGATAGGGAACATTTGATTCTGTTACTAATGGGTAAACATTTTACTCTTAGTTAAACCACTAACGGAGCTGGCTCCACATGGCATATCTAAAACACAATTTGATGTATGTTTTCATCATATTAATGTTTTTAATCATGAAAAAGATTCACTAAAATATCACAGGAACAGAACATTAAATAAAGATTTAAAATAAAACCTATTATTTTTAGCATTTCATTATTAATATTCATATTGAGGCGACTTGTTGGCTCATTGGTCAGCACTGTCGCCTCAAGGCAAGAAGGTCGCTGGTTCGAGTACTGGCTGGGCCACTTTCTGTGTGGTGTTTGCATGTTCTCCCCGTGTTGGTGTGGATTTACTCAGGGTGCTCTGATTTCCCCCACAGTCCAAACACATGCGCTATAGGGGAATTAAATAAATTAAACTGGCCGTAGTGTATGAGTGTGTGTGTGAATGAGTGTGTATGGGTGTTTCCCAGTGCTGGGTTGCAGCTGGAAGGGTAAAACATATGCTGGATAAGTTGGCGGTTCATTCCGCTGTGATGAATAAAGGGACAAAGCCGAAGGAAAATGATTGAATGAATGATTTCTATGTAGCCATTTTATTAGCTGGATTTATAATAAAAATTAAACCATGTTTCCCTGAAGTGTTTCTGTTAGTTAAAGAGTGTCTGAGGATAAAATGCTCTTTTCAGAGCAGTAAAACAGATGATGTGTCATCACAAGCAACATTCAGACCGTGACCTTGGAGAAAAGCCTTCAAAGAGTTTTCCATCAGACTTTTATGTATTTTGTACAGACTTATAATAAACAAACCTGATTCAAGCCACTGACAGACAGACATTTAGCTAAAATATGTAAATTACACAATCTTCCAAAAACCTCAAGTAAACCTAAGTAAAATATACAATATTACGTTTATTCACTGCAAAAAAATTCTATTTTTCCCCTAGAGGGCGCTGTTTAAATTCTTTGCGATCTGAAATACATTACTTATGCTGTGTTTAGTTGTACATTTCTGATGACAAATCCACTAGAGGGCGCTGCAATGTCTACATTTCTGCAAATCTGAAATACATTACTTAGGGTGTGTTTTGTTGTACGTTTCAGATGACACATCCACTAGAGGGCGCTGTTTACATTTTGCGAATCTGAAATGCATTACTTAGGTTGCGTTTTGTTGTACGTTTCTAATGACAAGTCCACTAGAGGGCGCTGTCTACATTTTTGTAAATCTGAAATGCGTTACTTAAGCTTTTGTTAAGTTTTTTTAAAGACATAATTGAGTTTTTGTCTTGTTTCTAGTCCAAACATCTATCCATTTTAAATCAATAAGCATTTTACAGAGAAGAAAAGAAAATAGGCTGCGTCCGAAATCGCCTACTGCATTTGAATTTGAATGTACTACTCGGCTTCAATCCCATTCATGAATTTTCTCGCAGTGCATCTTGGGATAGCGTAGCGTCATTTCGATGCACACTTCAGAATCTCGCCAGAAGTAGTAGGTCATTCAGGTACTTCTCGCATACTGTTTTTCGAATTCTATTAATTCGGACATACTACTCAGCTCGCATACTGCATTTAGCATACTATATAGTATGGTAGTGTGTAATTTTAGACACAGCTATGGTCTTATTTTCAAAATGGGGTTTGTCCATAAAACTAGCTAAATAATCTGCCAATGTGGTAAGGTAAATAATCTTTCACAACACTATTTAGTTTCTATGACCTTTTATTAACACGTCTGTTCCTTCTCATTTAATTATCAGTCCTGTGTATTTAAGTGCCTCAACTGCTTCTATTATTATCTGATATTGATGTGTTGCAGTGGTTGTTGGATGAGTTATGTTTGTGCTTTATTTCTTCAAGATTGCTAGAATCTTCCAGGAAAGTGTGTTGAAGCTTAGACAAGCCCATTTAACTTCCTAAGTGCAACTCTAATCGCCACTAAACAGTGCTTTTTGTGTTTTTCAGGGTAACAGATGGCGCTCTGGTTAAAAATGCCATGGGCTGTTTGACATACATTACACAAAAACCTGAGGCTGTCTACTGATGATCTGCTGAACCTTAAACACAGCTTAAATCACAAACATTCACTATGTGAAAGTCATTGAATCACAGTGTTTTAACTTTGTGTCAATCCATTAGAGGGCGCTGTTTAATTTTTTAGAGAGTCCGAAATACATTTAGGGTGTGTTTTGTTGTACTGTATACATTTTTGCAAATCTGAAATACGTTACTTAGAGTGTGTTTTGTTGTACGTTGCAGATGACACATCCATGAGAGGGCGCTTTATACACTTTTGCAAATCTGAAATATGCTACTTAGGGTGTGTTTTGTTGTACATTTCAGATAACAAATCCACTAGAGGGCGTTGTATACATTTTTGCGAATCTGAAATACGTTACATAGGGTGTGCTTTGTTGCACGTTTTAAATGACACATCCACTAGAGGGCGTTGTACACATTTTTGCAAATCTGAAATACGTTATTTAGGGTGTGCTTTGTTGCACGTTTCAGATTACAAGTCCACTAAAGGGTGCTGTCTACATTTTTGCAAATCTGAAATACATTTAGGATGTGTTGTGTTATACGTTACAGATGACACATCTACTAGAGGGCACTGTCTACATTTTTGCAAATATGAAATACATTATTTATCTTGTGTTTTGTTGTATGGCCCAGATGACATCCACTAGAGGGTGTATAAATTTTTGCGTATATGAAATACGTTACTAAGGGAAGTGTTTTTCCTCTCCAATGCACCACTTTTCAATTGTCTTTCAATGTAAACACACTCCCGTCTTTTAAAAAGACGCACATGTAAGTGCCACATATTTAGAGGATGCGTCAAGTTGAAAGACCTTCTTTCACATGCAGCACAGCTCATCACTATCAGGTCCAAAAGCAGTGAACCAATCAGAAGCGCTTGGAGGCGGGGCAACCACTGCAACCTTCTGTTTATAGTAAAAAGTTGGCATGAAAAAAAATCATGGCAGAGGAGACCCTCATTGTGGCTTTGTCCAGATGTCCTGAGTTACATGATGCATCTTTAAGTTCTAATCATAACATATTGAGTCCATTATTGTTGTTATTACATCACGTTCATAATATCGTGTTACTTGGACCTCACGCTACACTGCACTTTTTTTAAACCCATTCCTAAATGCTGCGTCCCATGTTTTTGAAAGCAAAGACGCATTCGTTGTGAATGAGCACCCTTAGTGTGAATTATGTTGTACGTTTCAGTTTACAAATCCACTAGAGGGCGCTGTGACGTCAAAATTTTTGCGAATCTGATATACGTTATCTAGGGTGTGTTTTGTTGTACGTTTCAGATGCGCATTCTTCTTATAGACGTCAAGGAGAAAGGGGAGCTTGTTGTACAGATCAGCTAGCGAAACACTTAGCTAAACCCTTCGCTAAACCCAACCAATAGTGTTTTCAGAAGCAGACGGAAGAGAAAAGTGCACTGCCAACACATAGTTTACCTTGATTTTACATTGCTTTTCTCTCTTTTGTGGAAGCGTGCTTCACTGGACTCAAACCAGAGCACTCTACAGCACAAACACAACACCATACAAAGAGAGCTGCGAGCAAACGCCAGAAAAGTGTCCATATGGAGATAGATAGGGCACACAAATGTGTTCATTACAAAACATAGACAGCGTTAAGATGATTAGAGGTGGTTATTTGGTGTTGAGCAAAGAACTGCATGAAAATAATCATCAATAATATGTCCCTGTAAATATCATTAGTGTGAAAAGGAACAACATTTGTTGTTGTAATACTGCCCCCTAGTGTTCTAGTGTTGTTGTAATACTGCCCCCTAGTGTCTTTAGGTGTGTTTCACAAAAATGTACGCTGAAGCTATAATTTACAATGAGCCTTTGTTGAAAATGCGGTCATGTCCATGTATTGTGTGATAAGTAGATATGTTGACTATTGACACAAAGCCTACTTACAACAAGACAAAAGATAAAATGTAATGTATATGTGCACAGAACAATGTTTTGTACAGGACAAGAGTCTTCTGGGCAGGATGAGGCAGGAAAAAGTGTGTGTGGGTGAGGAGTAGAGAGCTGATACAGTAACTACAGTAGCTTGAAAGCCAAAACAAGGTGTTGTCCTTGCAGTCCTGGGATTTGTGTCTAACGGCAGTGGAGAAAGGACTGGAGGTGGATGATGCTGTCCCATGTATTTGTAGCTTTCTTGGGCAGAGAGAGTGAATGTTTGACTCTGAAAGGCTGGATGTGGTGTGTTGTGCAGTGTTGAACATGTGCTGTAGCTTCTTTCTGTTTGCAGACGAACAGACGAACAAAAAAAAACAACAACTGTGATCTCACTGGTCAGAATTCTCTCCATATCAAATCTATAGCGGCCTGTGAGGATTGTGCATGTGTTAACGTGCATACCCATGTTTAATGCTAAAAATATAAAGTTTCATACGCTGAAGTAATATGTGTTGAAAGCCAAATGGGAGACACGGTTGCTTAGCACTGTGGCTTCACTGCAAGAAGGTCGCTGGTTCGAGTTTCAGCTGGGCAAGTTGGCATTTCTGTGTTCTCCCTAAGTTGCTGTGGATTTCCTCCAGGTGCTCCTGTTTCCCCCACAATCCAAACACATGCGCTATAGGGAATTGATTAACTAAATTGGCCGTAGTGTAGAGTGTGTGTGAATGTGTTTTGTATGGGTGTTTCCCAGTACTGGGTTGCAGCTGGGAGGGCATCCGTTGCGTGAAACATATACTGGAATAGTTGGCGGTTCATTCCGCTGTGGTGACCCCAGATTAATAAAGGGATTAAGGGACTTTTTATTAATTTCATAAACCAATAAATGAAATTAGTCCTGGAGCAAGGCAGAAATGTAATAGGTCACATCTCCTGAGTATATGTTTTGAATTTAATGATGATATTACACAAAATTACAGTCTGTCTGACAATGACAAAGAAAATGTCTGTTTAAAATATATTACAACAGTATAATGGAAACATATTGTTATTCTTTAGATGAACAATTAATCCGGGCAAGTTAATCCATTGAAAAATACGTTTTGGTAGTCTTTAATCTCCTTTTCTGATGATGTCAGTTTGACGCTTCAGCCACTATATTCCAAGCTATGAAGCACAAAAAGAAAGCCACACCCCCTACTCAATATTCAGTTTCAACTGAAAGCGCATCAACATACTGAAAGCCCCGCCCCCTACTCAATATTCAGTTTCAGGCATCAACATACCGAAAGCCCCACCCCCTACTCAATATTCAGTTTCAGCCAGAAGTGCATCTACACGATGAAAGCCCCGCCCCCTACTCAATATTCCATTTTAAATAGAAGTACATCAACATACTGAAAGCCTTGACACCTACTCATTGTTTAGTTACAGCTGCAAGCGCGTCAACATACTGAAAGCCCCGCCCCCTACTCAATATTCAGTTTCAGCTAGAAGTACAACAACATACTGAAAGCCCCGCCCCCTACTCAATATTCCATTTTAAATAGAAGTACATCAACATACTGAAAGCCTTGACACCTACTCATTGTTTAGTTACAGCTGCAAGCACGTCAACATACTGAAAGCCCCGCCCCCTACTCAATATTCAGTTTCAGCTGGAAGTACAACAACATACTGAAAGCCCCGCCCCTACACAATATTCCGTTTCAGCTGGAAGTACAACAACATACTGAAAGCCCCGCCCCTACACAATATTCCATTTTAGCTGGAAGTACAACAACATACTGAAAGCCCCGCCCCCCACTCAATATTCAGTTTCAGTCCGAAGTGCATCTACATACTGAAAGCCCCGCCCCTACTCAACATTCAGTTTCAGGTGGAAGTGCATCAACATACTGAAAACTCCGCCCCCTACTCAATATTCAGTTTCAAGTGGAAGTGCATCAACATACTGAAAGCCCCGCCCCCTACCCAATATTCAGTTCAGATGGAAGTACAAAAAATTACTAAAAGCCCCACCCGCTACTCAATATTCAGTTTCAGCTAGAAGTGCATCAACATACTGCAAGCCCCGCCCCCCTACTCAATATTCAGTTTCAGCTAGAAGTGCATCAACATACTGAGGGCCCCCACCCCCTACTCAATATTCAGTTTCACCTGGAAGTGAATCAACATACTGAAAGCCCCGCCCCCTACTCAATATTCAGTTTCAGTTGGAAGTACAACATACTGAAAGCCCCGCCCCTACTCAATATTCAGTTTCAGCTGGAAGTGCATCAACATACTGAAGCCCCGCCCCCTACTCAATATTCAGTTCAGATGGAAGTACAAAAAAATACTAAAAGCCCCACCCGCTACTCAATATTCAGTTTCAGCTAGAAGTGCATCAACATACTGAAAGCCCCGCCCCCTACTCAATATTCAGTTTCAGTTGAAAGCACAGCAACATACTGAAAGCCCCGCCCCTACTCACTATTCAGTTTCAGCTAAAAGTACAACATACTGAAAGCCCCGCCCCCTACTCAATATTCAGTTTCAGTTGAAAGCACAGCAACATACTGAAAGCCCCGCCCCCTACTCAATATTCAGTTTTCAGCACACTAACATACTATCAAAAGTCTCAGCAACTATCAGCTCACACAGACTTTAATGCAGTTTAGAGTAAACGGCTTGTGAATTATTGTTTATTATAAAAAAGGATATTTATTTACTTATTTGTTTATTTATTTATTCATTTGTATATGCTTTAATTTTAACTTTAGAAAATCTGAATCTGGATTTAACTGAAATCTGCAAAAAAAGTATTAGAAATTGGAATCAGAAAAGAAAATAGTGCATCAGTGCATCTCTAATTTGGATGCCAGGCTGATACAAAGGGTTACTGAGTGCAGAAGAGAGGTCCAAGTGCATCAGATGGAGGCGGGAAATGTTGTAAATGTTTCTCTCATCCGTTGCTGATCAAAGACAGCATAGAGAAAGGTTGATGGAAGGATATTTACTTGTACAGTAGATGCTGAAACAAACGCAAGCCTGTTTTTCCACCCTGACCACCCACACTTAGAGCCCAGATAGCGGAGCACATTCAACACAGCACTGATTCATTAACACTGATGAGTGAGCTAGTTATCATCAGGTGTGCTAAAGCAGGATAAGGCATGCACAGAAAATATAAGGAGACCTATTATGTACCTTTTTACAAGATGTACAATAAGGTGCTAGAGTGTGTGTGTGAAGTTTGAGCTCGGAATAATACACACAAAATGTTTCCGAACTCTCTGACGCTTTTAGATTTTGATCCTAATTGTGGCGTTTTGGTGACTGTCGCTTTAAATGCAAATGAGAGTGTGCTCTTTTTAAAAGAGGGCGGAGCTACAAATGCTGATGTGTCAGCATGGTGGCTGCTTCTCACTCAGGGTTGTTCGTGCTAATGAATGAGAGATGGTCACTAGTGGGTAGGGTTGGGTATCGTTTGGGGTTATTTCGATACCGATGTTAAAGCGATACTTTTAAAATGGTACCGGTACCAAAATAGTGTCTGAACCGATACTTATTAGCCACAAAATTACGGTGGATGACTGTAGAAAAATCTATTATTTGGCAATTAAAAACTTTGATTATATTGTTTAATTAAGATAATTAAAATATTTTTGAAGTAAACATAAATTCATGTCTTATATATTTGAATTGAGTTGCATTAATATATTTCTGTTGATCATTTGTTAGCATGAATTTAAGATGTGCATTATGCGATTAACATTACATTAGCTGGAAAGGCTGTCATCAAAATCTGGGAAGTTTCTAGAGTTGGGGCTTGTGACTGTGTTTACATGGACATCAGCGATCCAATGATTTGCCTTTATATAAGACAATGATATGATCAATGTTTACATGAGATGGTGGCGCAGTGGGTAGCGCGATCGCCTCACAGCAAGAAGGTCGCTGGTTCGAGTTTCAGCTGGGTCAGTTGGCATTTCTGTGTGGAGTTTGCATGTTCTCCCCGTGTTGGCGTGGGTTTCCTCCAGGTGCTCAGGTTTCCCACACAAATCCAATTTGGTAGGCTAAATTGTCCGTAGTGTATGTGTGTGAATGAGTGTGTGTGGATGTTTCCCATTGATGGAAGGGTATCCACTGAGTAAAACATATGCTGGATAAGTTGGCGGTTCATTCCGCTGTGGTGACCCCTGATTAATAAAGGGACTAAGCCGAAAAGAAAATGAATGAATGTTTCCATGAGCTTACTTTCATGATCCCGTTTTACATGTTATAGCATGGATTTTCGTCATTGCGTCACTACGCTTTCCACGTTTCTTCCAGAGTGACACGTAATTTTGGGAGTTTCATTTAAAATTGTTCGACCTTTACTGCAGTTTGGCACTTTCACTTTCATTCAGGAAGAAGAAAGAAAGAAGAAACCTCTGCGTTTGGTGGATACGCGGATGTCTATGGTCCTTTAAGGTTAACCGGTTAACCAAAACCGGTTTATATGGTAGATTCTTAATCAGAGTACTAAAATCAGAGATGTAAACATACTCAGTTAAAGTGCCAGATGATGCTGTCAAACAGTTTTGTCAAACAAATTTGGCGCCAAATTTCATATTCTGATTCGGTCTGGTGCATACCAGTTACATAGGTAACGGTGCCATAATGTCACCAGGTTTTAGTACCCAACCCTACTAGTGGGTTGACACGTACAAAGGGAGAATGTCAATCAAAGTGTTTCTGCAGACTGTTTTTATTAATAAGTGAAGTTTATTTATAAGCTTATTTCGAGAGGATCACGTGCTTATGATTGCTTGCGGCTGATCCCGCATTATCCAATTTATGATTCACCAATCAGACGATTCCTAAGCCACTATAAATACCCTCAGTTCCATATCACAGCCGTCTTCATTTTGAAGAATCCCCCCTTCCACCCCTACTCCTCCTCCTTTCCTAGATGGGTGGCACGGTGGCCCAGTGGTTAGCACTGTTGCCTCACAGCAAGAACGCCACTGGTTCTAGTCCTTACCAAGCCAGCCGACATTTCAGTGTGGAGTTTACACGTTCTCCCCGTGCTCACGTGGGTTTCCTCCCAAAATCCAAACACATGCAACTTAAGTTAATTGACTAATCCAGATCAGCTTCACAGACATGCTGCTAGTAAGTAGTTAACTCTTAAGAGCGATCACTATCTGTTAATTGGCTACTACAGCAGGGGAGTTCTCCAGATCTACCTGAGCTCAAACTCCCCTCTCGCCTTGCAATCAGGAGGGAGCCCCGTGCTCGAGGATCTGATGAGCTCAGGGCTCTCTCCTGGGACAGCATGCCTAAGAAGCTTCATAATCAATCATCAGCTCAGTGTGAACTCTTGAAATAATACAATTATTTCATGTTTACCATTGGAGGCTGGATATATTCACACACCGCTGACACACAACTGGGTTTATTTATAGACTTGCTATTCCATGTTTTCAAACTGTAAAAACTTGCCTAAAATTTATTTACATGACAAAAATGAGCTGCTCCTGCATTGCATTAGGCGGTATTATGTTGAATCAGGCACTCACACTGAATAACGGTGAGCCACTCGGGCTGATTGTGGTGAACGATGGACACACAGATGGTGTTGAGCGCCACCAGACTGAGCACGATCCAGTAGAAGCTGTCGGTTTTCACCATGCGGCGAATGGAGAAGCGTAACATTCGCTCTTTACGCCTCAGATACGCAGCAGGACCTCGCCTCGGCGTCCGCATACCAACCCTAGGCCTCGATCCACCCGCTGAAATACACACAGATAGACAGAGCACTTATCAATAACATTCAATCATTAATTTCCCTTCGGCTTAGTCCCTGATTTATTTCACAGCGGAATGAACCGCCAACTACTGTCAGGATTATGTGCGTCCCATGTCTTGTCTTCCATGTTTTAGGTTCGCTTTCACACTGCAAAGTTTCTAAATGGACCAAAATAGTTCAAAACAAGCTGCATGCGAGTAAACTCTCCTCACATTGGTTTCACGGTTTATTTTCCAGGACTCCGCTCAGCTGTCATGCGTCCTTATTTTAATTTATGATGGTGGTAAATTAGGTAGTATAAGTGATAAGGTGTACTTTAATTTGGAATGGTGACACCAACAGACAAAATATATATCAGAGGTAAGACTTTCCCACGCATGATGTTTTATAAACAAATTTCGGGAGGAGCACGTGCAGAAGTTTCAGTATCAAATACGTCATTGACAATTATTCTATTATCCAATCAGTTCTTGACCAAACCCCTATATATACCAAAGCTGTCTTACCTGCAGCATCTCACGACTTTAGCATCCCTCCACCACCCAAACACCTCACCTCTTAAGCATTACAATCCCGGGGGGATCGTTCTGGGGCCGGGCTAGATACTTCGCTCGAATCCCAATTCCTCTCTGTTTCCTTATAAGAGGAATAACTCGAGTTTGGGTGTCTTCCCCGAGCTCAGAGCCCTCTCCCCGGACAGCCCGCCAAATACGCTTTATTCTGAAACTATTGCAAGTGTGAACTCGTGAAATAGCCTCATTTTAATTGTCAAGGGTTGTAAAATACCTATCAATTCTTTATCAGAAGTGGAGTTTAGCCGAAAAGTGATTGATATTACACATATTTTTAATAGTTCAGTTACTCAGCATGTGTTCACCTTCATATTCAACATAAAATGCACTTTTAGGATTAACATCTTAGCCTACATCAGAATTTGAAATGCTTTTATTTAAGATTATTTAGCTCGTTTTAACTTACCAACTGTAGAGATCTCCGAATATTTCTCCTCTCCTGGTCCTCGCCGTCTTGCGTTTTTCTTGCTGGTGGCTCGTTTGAGTACTAAAATGAAGAGGATTAAATGTGACATCATTAAAAATATATAGGATGTACAAATAAGCTGTTACTCACTGGGTGCTTTTACTGTAGATGCCGTCGTCGACACAATTATTAATTATTATCACTATTATTTAACATTTTTCAAACACTTCCCAAGTGATGTTTCACAGAGCAAGGACATTATTTCCTATTACATTTGTTCTTCTGGTGAAAGTATTTCCGTTGCATTAGTCAAGGTTGTATTGGTTCATGTCAGCTGATGTATTTACAAACATAAACAAACAATGACAAATACATTACAGTATTTATTCATCTTAGTTAACATTAGTTAATAAAAAATTAAGTAATTCAGTGTTAGTTCACGTTAATTCAACAGTGCATTAACTAATGTTAACAAGCATGAACTTTACAAGCATGAAATTTTAATAATGCATTAGTGAATGTTGAACTATGATTAATAAATACCATACAAGTATTGCTCATTATTAGTTATCGTTAGTGTAAGAGCCATTCATGCTCAAATACATGTGCAGTTTACATATATGTTGGTGTTTATTTGCCGATTCCCCCTCTGCTCCTTTGTTTGGGATGGTTTGCTCCACTTTTATTTGACTGTTTTAAGTTATATATTGAGATACGAAAGTGAAGCAATAGAGCAAGTGAAGTTAAACTGCATGAATATTCAGTAAGGGGTGACGCAGTGGCCTCACAGCAAGAAGGTCGCTGGTTCGAGCCTCAGCTGGGTTAATTGGCATCTCTGTGTGGAGTTTGCATGTTCTCCCTGCGTTTGCGTTGGTTTCCTCCGGGTGCTTCGGTTTCCCCCACAAGTCCAAAGACTTGCGCTACAGGTGAATTGGGTAAGCTAAAAAAATGTCGGTGGTGTATGTGTGAGAATGAGTGTGTATGGGTGTTTCCCAATGATGGGTTGCAGCTGGAAGGGCATCTGCTGCATAAAACATATGCTGGATAAGTTGGCGGTTCATTCCACTGTGGCGACCCCTGATTAATAAAGGGACTAAGCCGAAAAGAAAATGAATGAATGAGTATTCGGTAAACATTTTTAATTTGAACGAAACCCGAGTCGATTACTTGCCCAGAGTGATTTCTGGAAAATTCTGATGCTACAGTTGGTAAATACATGAGGTAAGATTAACTAATGAAACCTTATTGTAAAGCGTGATCACATTTATTTATGTGCAGATCTCTGAAATTGAAATTCATACCATCTAATGCTGACCTCCCAGAATTCTTGTTTTCTTCTTGAAGCATGACTTCCTCTTTGAGAGAGAGAGAGAGAGAGAGAGAGAGAGAGAGAGATTTAACCAAACATTTATTTGACATTTTCATACTTTCAAAACAATTCTAATATAATAATCTTAAGAAGCTGAACAGTAGACATAATCATTGTAACACACAAGAAAACAACAGAAGTTAATTTACACTGCATTATAATAAACGGCATCATTATCACACCTCTGATCTGAAAAGAAAATTCAGTCTTTCATCATCTGGGCAAATTTTAAGTCAACCAACTTCCATCACATTAAAACCCATACCACTTCATATCCCTCTATTCTCCTTACATTTTTTCCCTTATGCTTTCCCAGCAGGCACAGGACAACATGTCAGACCCAAACCCAACGTCAGGCCGACGTCAATGCCCAGTGTCCAACCTAAAATCAACCCGACATCTAGTGATGTCACAGCTTAAGGTTGTGTATACGTTACCACAATGACGTCTATCAGACATTGGAGTTTGGTTGCCATACCTGACAAAGAAATATGACGTCATATATAATGTTGGTTTAAGACAGGGGTGTCCAAACTCGGTCCTGGAGGGCCGGTGTCCTGCAGATTTTAGCTCCAACTTGCCTTAACACACCTGCACGGATGTTTCTAGAAAGCCTAGTAAGTGCTTGATTAGCTAGCCCAGGTGTGTCTGATTGGGGTTGGAACTAAACTTTGCAGGACACTGGCCCTCCAGGACCGAGCTTGGACATGCCTAGTTTAAGATGTTGGCCTGGCGTTGGATTTTGGACACTTCCCAACACAACATAAAATCAACTTCTAATGATGTTCCAGCATGACTTGAGGATGTCCGTAGTGTGTGTGTGTGAATGAGTGTGTGTGGATGTTTCCCAGTGATGGAAGGGCATCCACTGTGTAAAACATATGCTAGATAAGTTGGCGGTACACTTGCGTGTACATCACCACTATGACGTCTATCAGACGTTGGATTTCGGTTGCCATACCAGGCCGCAAACCAACATGAACAAAGACACAAACAAAGGACAAAACATGGCTAGACAGGGCCGGGATAACACCTACAGTTTACAAGACTCAGCAAAAAAGTTGTGTATGAGTGTGTGTGTGTGTGTGTGTGTGTGTGTGTGTGTGCGCGTGTGTGTGTGTGTGTGTGTGTGTGTGTGTGTGTGTGTGTGCGCGCGCTGTGTTTGTAGTTTTGGTAATCAGTCCATCATGAGCTTCCAGCTGTGTGTGTAATCAGGGGGAATCAGGAACTGGTGTGTGTGAGGTGCATGGTGGGAGTTGTAGTTTATTAGAGTGGCAGGTGTGTAGTTCTCCAGCGATCTGTAGACTAGATGGCTGGTTATTAATTATTATGCATTAAAAAAAACAATAGAAAATCATTTTGTTCTGTTTTCTGTTTTCTTGTTGCATAACTTTAGCTTGTCCCAGCTTAACATTTTACAAACATGTTCATTTTGTGGCAAGTAAATGTGTAATAAGCAACATAAAGTACACCCTGGTGGTTTAAAAGTCTTGTGAAGTGCTTTAAAATGAACCTTTTTATATTCAATGTTTGATGTAAACTCAACTAAAATATAAAGAGAGGGCGGGGCATAGATTAGCTCCACTAGACAGCCAATAGAGTTTCGTTTTTATCACAGCTCTGCCAGTGAGAGTGGTTGAGCTCAAGCCGATGAGAAGGGGGAGGAGCATGTTACATACTCGAGAGCATTTAATTGGTCAGAAGATTGATCCATTGGTAAACTGCCAGCTTTACATGTTTATATCTTCTAAATGGATGTTTTGTCACTGTTTTGGAGCACACTAGCTTATAAATATCCTGATACTAAGATCTAAACAACTTTATTTTAATTTAAGGAGACCTTTAACATTACAATAATCAATACACTGTAAAAAATGAGTTACACAAATTCGATTTGTGTTTTTACAACATTAAGGAATTAAGTTAACTTACTAGTTTTTGCATATTTAAGTGGACTGAACATAAAACAATTAAGTTGTCCCAAAAAAAATCTCCAAAATTGTGTTGCTTCAGCTCATTTTAAGCATTCATTCATTTTCCTTCGGCTTAGTGCCTTATTTATCAGGGGTCGCCACAGCGGAATGAACCACTAACTATTTCAGCATATGTTTTACACAGCGAATGCCCTTCCAGCTGCAACCCAGTACTGGAAAACCCTCATGCACACATTAACACACACACTCATACACTACGGCCAATTTAGTTAATCAATTCCCCTATAGCGCATGTGTTTGGAGGGTGGGGGAAACCGGAGCACCTGGAGGAAAACAACGGCAACATGGGGAGAACATGCAAACTCCATACAGAATTGCCAACTGGCCCAGCCGGAACTCGAACCAGTGACTTTCCTGCTGTGAGGCAACAGTGCTAACCACTAAGCCACCCGTGCCGCCACTCATTTTTAACAAGTAGTTTAAATAAACCAGTGTAATCAAATTTGACAGATTCCCCCCACAGTTTGTATGCCTCTTATCAGTGATCTGCTGGATAGCGCAGAACCATCAACTATTCTGAGCACAGACGACACACACACACACACACACACTCCAGTCAGTGAGTCAGTGTCACCTTTTCTCTGACCCTTCAGCGTGTGGGCGATCGAGCAGCTTCTCACACTCCTGTTCACCTGAATGTTGTGTTCAGGTGTGGGTGGCAGGGTGAAATGTGAAAAGAGTAGTGTAGGTGTACTACACAATCAGAGCACAGTCTGTCACTGAACCTGGCCAAAGACAGCCAAACTTCGCTAGCCTGGCTGAAATCATTTCACAAATGCCAAAGTAAATAAAATACTGCAAAACTAGCACCTACAGCAGAGCAGTCTCAGCTATTATATCAGAGATAGACATATGCTGATATTCAATAATCCAATAGGGTACATGCACAGCACTTTCTTCAGAAGAAAAAATATTATAGGAAATACTGTGAGAAATTCCTGAATCTGTTCAACATCATTTGGGAAATATTTAATAAAGAAAAGAAAAAAAACAATTCACAGGAGGGCGAATGATTGTTGTAAAACTGTAAAAGCATCACCGGCTCCTAAAAAAAAACCTCTGGTCTTCTTTTCTGTGGTCTCTGGAGCACTTTTAGCACTCAGCTTACAGTAACACCACATTTCCCTTCAGTCTCCTCACAACTCCTCCAGATTATCTCGCCCGCACTTCTCTGATAGCTCTCTGTCACCAGTTCATTGTTGACTAGCGGGTGACTATATTTAAAACAACCCATGCTTTGACCCAAACAAATCGAAAGAACTCCAGGCTTCAGGCACAACATCTAAAAAAAAACAGCATGTGCTAAATACACATACTGTACACTAAAAAATGTGCCCGTATGAATAATTAGACAACCAAAACAGATCAGGGAACAAAACTAAAACTACTCTTAAAACAATGATTTTGCTGATTCTTCAAACTACCCATTGTCAAAATATCCATAAATTAGTTTTCCATATTTTGTGATCCATGTCTTTATTTTGCCCTGTTTATTTCTGCTTTTGAGTTGCATTATGGGAGCTTGATCTTTCTTCCAACAACCCTAAAAAGTGGTACAAAGAGACTTCTATTGTCATGTGTAATAGTCTGCAGTGCTATATAGTGTGTGTTGGTGTTGTATATTATGCTACAAACACCTTGTAATTAACTGCAGCACATTTTTTTTGTCATTTTACACACTTATTTCTCTAGATACTTGTTTTTTTATACATTATATTTTATTTTTATTTTAAATGACTAAAATGTCAGTAAAAGTCACTGTAGAGTTGAATTTTCAACATCAAAAGTGGACAGAGCAGAGATCAACATCCCATAATGCAATTCACAACTGCAAATAAACACTTGTGAATGGAAATTTGCCAATGAAAAACCTGCAGTGTCTCATCCTCTAAACACACTGGTATCTGAACCACTGAAGAAAACTCAAACCGAACACGTCCCCAAACAAAACCTTCACAAACACATTGACAAAACCTCCAGCTATGATTCCATCCACCTATTTTTATGCACGGTTTGGAAAATTGCATGAACAGTTTGAAGGAAAGGGCAAGAATTTAGAAAATGCGCATTTGAAGATCACACATTGCAAAATACTATCAGACAGACTGACCACAAGACACGGTTGTATTACAAATGTGGCAGATGCTAAGTGTCCAAAAAGATGCAAAATCATTACATACAATGACTGAGAGACTGTTTAGATGATGATGATGTCGACTGTATTATGACTGAAATCACCAAATGTCCTTAAACAATCAGTAAATGCACTACAGAATGTTACGTTTTCACACAAACTGCATGTATTCTATCAGTGCTGCTTGTTTGTGGCGCCACCTGCTGGACACCCCTGGTCAAAGGTCATAACATGAGCGTTAACATTTCAGCGCAGCTGGATTTTTGCCTTTTGGGTTTCACAGATTCACTCAGCATGTAAACGCATCTTCCTGTCTGCTTTAACACCTTTGAAACATGATAAGGTTTCACTTTGTTATGGTTTTAAATAGCAAATACTGTACTTCACAAATCTCATGTATTCTCAATTGTTGTGCTGATCAACTATAATCCCAACTCAGCATTGCATATGCTGCGATGTGACTATTGCAGACACACACACACTGCAATATCCATGCTATATTGTGCAGTCCTACATTGAGTGGTGTTTACAACAGATACATTTTAACCTGCACTATATTTTTATAATGGTGCTTTTTCTTGAGTATGATAGTTCAGTTCTCTTTCTACCACTGTTTACATGGTATAGATTGGCTGAATTTATGTATATTTGTCAGTACCTGCTCTGTCTATCCATGCCCGGTAGCCGTTCAGTTCTCTCTCCACCTGCTGTTGTCGTCGGAGCTTCATAAAAGCACGTCTGTTCTCCACCCGCTCTCTCTCTTTAGCAAATTCCCTAGAGAAATGTTAAGCAAAATGAAGTGTCATTAAACATACACACAGTACAAATTCAGTAAATGGCCAAGAGAATGCATGTAATTTAAGTTTTGACCTTTCGCAACCTGTAAAGCCTATAGATGTGCTGAGAAACTCTGTGGAGGCTGGTTTACTTTAGAAAGAGTGCAGTAATCAATCCCTAGTGAACCAATCATGCTTTCCAGCCCACCCACGACTGCAGGCCCACCAGAAGCCAATCATTCTCACTTTCATTCACTGGCTGTACATCTTCAACATTCAACATAGCATCTTATATTATCAAACCATGAAATATTGAGTTACGGTATTAAAGATTTCTGTTTCTGTCATGTATAAAAGATGTTTGAATGTGGAGCTTTCAATTAAACTTACTCTATCTCTGTGTGCTAAATGTGTGCTTTTTATGTTTTATTCTGATTGATAGTCAAATGTTATAGGGTGTGCAACAGCTACACAACAGCAACACAAAGCTAAATTAGTTCTCAGTCAGGGCGGAATAATGATACTTATGAAACTTATGAAACTTTTTACCACTTGCTGCAAATTTTTATTATTATTATTTTTATTATTATTATTATTATTATCATTGTATGTTCAACCAACCAACCAAACAATCAACCAACAAATCAATTAACCATCCAACCAACCAACCAAATCAACCAATCAACAAACCAACCAACCAGCCAGCCATCCAACCAACCACTCCACCAATCCCCCAACCAATCAACCAACCATCCAATCAACCAACTAAACAACCAGTTAACCAACCAGCCAACCCACTGACCAATCAACTAACTGACCAACCAACCAATAATCCATCCATCCATCTATCCATCCAACCAACCAGCCATCCAATCCACCAATCATCCAACCAACCATCTGTCCATCCATCCAACCAACCAATCAACTGGCCAACCATCTGTTCATTCACCCAACCAACCTACCAACCAACCAGCCAACCAACCAACCATCTGTCCACCCATCCAACCAACCAATCAACTGACCAACCATCTGTTCATTCACCCAACCAACCTACCAACCAACCAGCCAACCAACCAACCATCTGTCCACCCATCCAACCAACCAATTGTTCATCCATCCAACCAAACAACCAATCAACCAATCTACCAACCAACCATCTGTCCATCCATCCAACCAACCAATCTACTAATCAACCTATTAACCAACCAACCAACCAACCAACCATCTGTTCATCCACCCACCCAACCAACCAGCCAACCAACCATCTGTCCACCCATCCAACCAACCAATCAACTGACCAACTAATCAACCAACCAATAAGCCAACAAACCATCTGTTCATCCACCCAACCAAACAACCAATCAACAAATCTACCAACCAACCAGCCAGCCAACTAATCATCTGTTCATCCATCCAACCAACCAATCAAACATCCAACCATCCATCCAACCAACCAAATCAAATCAACCATCTATCCATCCATCCATCCATCCAACCAACCAATCAACCATCCAACCAACCATCTGTCCATCCATCCAACCAACCAAACCATTTTACCAATCAACCATCTATCCATCCATCCATCCATCCATCCATCCATCCATCCAACCAACCAACCAATCAACCAATCAACCAACCAACCAACCATCTGTCCATCCATCCAACCAATCTATTAACCAATCTACCAACCCACAAACCAGCCAGCCAACCAACCAACAAACCAACTATCTGTCAATCCATCTATCCAATCAATCAACAAACCAATCAACCAAACAACCAACCATCTGTCCATCCATCCAATAAAACCAACCAACCATCTGTCCATCTATCCAACCAATCTACTAACCAATCTACCAAGCAACCAACCAACCAACCAGCCAGCCAACCAACCAACCAACCATCTGTCCATCTATCCAACCAATCTACTAACCAATCTACCAAGCAACCAACCAACCAACCAGCCAGCCAACCAACCAACCAACCATCTGTCAATCCATCCATCCAACCAACTAAAAAACCAATCTACCAATCAACCAGTCAAACCAATCATCTGTCCATCCATCCAACTAACTAATCAACCAATCTACCAATCAATCAACCAACCAACCAACCATCTGTCCATCCATCCAACCAACCAATCAACCAACCAACCAGCCATCCAACCATCTGTCCATCCATTCAACCAACCAACCAATCTACCAACCAACCAACCAACCAGTCTCTATCTCTCTCTCAAGTCTAAGTTATTAAATACTTAATTAAACACCACACTTAATTGACATTTTAGAATTAGCAACAGAGGCCGAGGATGAGATGCATTATTAGAAATTAGCCATACAGACAGAATGCCTTAAAATAAAACAGCAGAACAATGTGTGCTAACTGCAGTATAAGTGAAATAATTGACTCCGTGATGTTGAATTAGAGAAATAATGCACAGCTGGGAGCCTGTAATCCTGTAATTATTCCCCACATGACTTCCATTTGCTCTGTTCCACACACACACACACACAGTACTGTATGAATTCAGAAGTTATGTCAACTACTTTAGTAATGCTTTTAGAGTGCTTCTGCATCCTTTTTCTACCGCCCTTGTGTATGAAAGAAAATATGACGTTATTGTATGTCTGCTTTTGGGTTTTGAGACAAAAAAGTAAATAAAATCTTAGTCTGAATGAATTAATCAAATAACAAAATGTGTTATTAGTGTGTTAAAAATGAGTGTGTTATTCTTACCCAGAAAGGACACCCAAAACAAGGTTAAGCACAAAAAATGAGCCGATGATGATGAGAGGAATAAAATATATCCAATTCCATGTAGGTCCCAGAGCATCATTAGTCTGTGGGGAAATAACAATATCATATGAACAAAGTACAAGTTGAAAAGAAAATGATCTAATTATAGAATTATATGATTTTTTTTAGGATAAATATAGTGGGTGGTGGGTGGTGTGGTTTATACAGTTAAAGGGAAATAATGTGAATTTTAAATTCCTTTTCACATTTTTTACTAGTTTTTTAATGCATTTTTAAACAATAGTTTTATAACTATTTTATAATAACAGATTATCTTTGTCATGATGACAGTAGAAATATTTTATTAGTGATTTGGCAAGATATTCAGCTTAAAGTGCAATTAAAAAAACTTAATTTGGTTAGGTAAAGAAAATGATTAATTAAATACATTTTAAAAATATTAAATACATAAGGAAAATAAATAAAGAAACAAATAAATAAACAAATATACAGATAAAATAAATAAGGAAAATAAATAAATAAATAAACTAAATAAGAAAAAAGAATAAATAAATAAATAAATAAAACAAGGGAAATAAATAAATAAATAAATAAGGAAAATAAATAAATAAAGGTAAATAAATAAGGAAATAAATAAATAAATAAATAAATAAATAAATAAATAAATAAATAAATAAATAAAAAAAGGAAAATAGACAAATAAATAAAACAAGTAAGGAAAATAAATAAATAATGAAAATAAATTAGCAAATAAATAAGGAAAATAAATAAAAAATAAATAAATATATTAATTAATTAAAATAAATTAAAATAAATAAATAAATAAAGGAGGGCGAAGCAGTGGCGCAGTAGGTAGTGCTGTCGCCTCACAGCAAGAAGGTCGCTGGTTCGAGCCTCGGCTGGGTCAGCTGGCGTTTCTGTGTGGAGTTTGCATGTTCTCCCTGCGTTTGCGTGGGTTTCCTCTGGGTGCTCCGGTTTCCCCCACAGTCCAAAGACATGTGGTACAGGTGAATTGGGTAGGCTAAATTGTCCATAGTGTATGAGTGTGAATGAGTGTATGGGTGTTTCCCAGAGATGGGTTGCAGCTGGAAGGGCATCCGCTGCGTAAAAAAACATATGCTGGATGGGTTGGCGGTTCATTCCGCTGTGGCGACCCCGGATTAATAAAGGGACTAAGTCAAAAAGAAAATGAATGAATGAATAAATAAAGGAAAATAGTAAAAATATTTAATTAATTGCTTTTATTTCAGCCAAACGAAAAAAACATTTACATTCTTCAGAAGAAAAATACTTATGAGTATAGAAAATACTTTGTGAAAAAATTCCTTGCTCTTTTAAACATCAACTGGAGGAAAAATAATAACTACAATTTTACAGGAGGGATAATCATTTAGTCTTCAACTGCATATATTATTTGATATAATACAGTCTAGTAATACATAATTGCTGAGTGTCAAACACTAAACACTATGTTTGAGTGAATGTACAAATTACAGCATGATTTCAACACTCATCACAGTAGAATTTGTTTGTTTGCTCCTTAAAACCGTGTTTGAACACATTGTCACATTACAGTGTTAGTTAACACTTTTAATAATCTGCCAATGAGGTTAGCAAAATAAACATGTTTTTACTTAATAATATTATTTTATGACCCCATTGGCAGATTATTTAGCTTATTTTAAGAAAAAAAACACTTAATTTTGACTCATTTCTGAAAACAGAACAGTGTTTTTTGCTTGTCTAGAAAATGCTTCTTGATTTAAGAATGTTTGGATATTTGGATTAGAAACCAGACAGTGAAACTACTGCTTCACTACCACTGCTGATAAATAAAGCTGATAAGTTTGCATTAGTCAAGTGTAAATCTGTATGAACTCACATTATACAGCACCGCCGTCCAGCCCTCCATAGTGATGCACTGAAACACTGTTAGCACTGCGAACAGGATGTTATCAAACTGCGTGATGCCGTCATTGGGTCCAATCCAAGAGCCGCTGCAGGTGTATTTATCAGGACATTTCCTCACACCACACGCAAAATCCACCTCCGATGAGTCCACCGTCTCATTATCTGAAAAAACGCTCAGTGTTAGCAAGTACACTACAATTAGGAGTGTTTCTCCATCAGAAATATGCATCCTTAAAGGGCTTTTATCATTACAATATTAAAAAGACACTAGAATAGAATTTCTTTTCTCTTAGCCATGATGACAGCACATTATATTTCACTAGATATTTTTCAAGAGACTAGTACTCAGCTTAAAGTGACATTAAAAGGCTTCACTAGGGTAATTAGGTTCATTAGGCAAGTTAGTGCACGCCATCATCAAAATACGCCTTGTTGGTTGTGAATACACGCCCTCTAGTGGAGAAAATTACACACTGTGGCTTTAAGACATTGCTCAGTCTGTGGCATCTATACTACACTCAGGGTTGCCAGGTTTCTAATAAAACTAACTAAATGGCCAATAAACACCAGCGCACTAATACCACAAAATAAGCCACTCCCATATGTAAAACACCTTTTATATCACTTTATGCCAGCACAATATCACGAGGAAACACAACTACTGTTTGTCAGAAAAATTGCTAATTCTTATGAATACAATCTAATTTGATACAAAAATCTACAATTTTTCCCATACTAAATTATACTAAACTGTGCAAATGAGATCTTACGCTCTCTTTTTGAGTCACATAGGATAAAGACAACAACTCCCATGATTCCAAACTCAGTCACATCATCAAGCTACGCCTTCGTTTGTTGTGAACACACACCCTCTAGTGGAGAAAATTACACACTGTGCCTTTAATCCATTGCTCAGTGTGTGGCATCCTATACTTTAGTCAGGGTTGCCAGGTTTTCTAGCAAAACTAGCACAATCTCAGGAAACATAATTTTATGTATCGTCAGAAAAGTGGCTAATTCTTATGAATTAATACAATTAAATTAGCATAAAAATGTACAATTTTTCCCATCCTAAATTATACTAAACTCTGCAAATGAGATCTTACGCTGTCATACTACTATGATAATACTTGTTGAATATTTCTCTCTTTTTGAGTCACACAGGATGAAGACAACAACTCCCATGATTCCAAACTCAGTCACACCATCATCAAAATATGCCATTGTTTGTTGTAATTACACATCTTCTAGTGGAGAAAATTACACACTGTGCCTTTAATCCATTGCTCAGTGTGTGGCATCCTATACTTTAGTCAGGGTTGCCAGGTTTTCTAGCAAAACTAGCACAATCTCAGGAAACATAATTTTATGTATCGTCAGAAAATTGGCTAATTCTTATGAATTAATACAATTTAATTTCAATTAAAAAAATGTAAAACTTTCCCCCATACTAAATCACACTAAACTGTGCGAATGAGATCTAACGCTGTCATACTACCATAATAATACGTGTTGAATATTTCTCTATTTTTGAGTCACACAGGATGAAGACTACAACTCCCATGATTCCAAAATCAGTCACACTGTTATCAAGCTACAGTACGCCTTTGTTTGTTGTGAACACACGCCCTCTAGAGGAGAACATTACACTCTGTGACTTTAATCCCTTGCTCAGTCTGTGGCAATATACTATAGTCAGGGATGCCAGGTTTTGTAGCAAAACGGCCAATCAAAACCAGCGCAATAATACCACAAAATAAGCCACTCCCATATGTAAAACATCTTTAATATCACTCTATGCATCATACCAGCACAATCTCATGAGGAAATGGCACTATTTTATGTATAGTCAGAAAAAAGCCTAATTCTTATGAGTTAACACGATTTAATTTGCATAAAAATGTACAATTTTTCCCCATCTTAAATTATACTAAACTGTGCGAATGAGATCTTACGCTGTCATACTACCATACGCCTTGAACATTTCTCTATTTTTGTGTCACACAGGATGATAAAGACTACAACTCCCATGATTCCAAACTCAGTCACAGCGTCATCAAGCTACGCTTTTATTTGTTGTGAACACACGCCCTCTAGTGGAGAAAATTACACACTGTGCCCTAATCCATTGTTTAGTCTGTGGCTACAGCCAGGGTTGCCAGGTTTTCTAGCAAAACTAGCAAATCAAAACCAGCACAATAATACTACAAAATAAGCCACTCCCATATGTAAACGTCTTTTATATCACTCTATGCATTATACCAGCACAATCTCATGAGGAAACAACTATTCTATGTATCATCAGAAACATGGCTAATTCTTATGAATACACTTTAATTTGATAAAAATGTACAATTTTTTCCATCCTAAATTATACTAAACTGTGCGAATGAGATCTTACGCTGTCATACTACCATAAGTGTTGAATATTTCTCTATTTTTGTGTCACACAGGATGATGAAGACTTCAACTCCCATGATTCCAAACTCAGTCACACCGTCATTAAGCTACGCCTTTGTTTGTTGTGAACACACGCCCTCTAGTGGAGAAAATTACACACTGTGCTGTAATCCATTGTTCAGTCTGTGGCTACAGTCAGGGTTGCCAGGTTTTCTAGCAAAACGGCCAATCAAAACCAGCACAATAATACCACAAAATAAGCCACTCCCATATGTAAAACATCTTTAATATCACTCTATGCATTATACCAGCACAATAATACCACATGCATTATACCAGCACAATCTCATGAGGAAACAACTATTCTATGTATCATCAGAAACATGGCTAATTCTTATGAATACACTTTAATTTGATAAAAATGTACAATTTTCCCCATACTAAATTATACTAAACTGTGCGAATGAGATCTTACGCTGTCATACTACCATAAGTCTTGAATATTTCTCTATTTTTGAGTCACACAGGATGAAGACTACAACTCCCATGATTCCAAAATCAGTCACACTGTTATCAAGCTACAGTATGCCTTTGTTTGTTGTGAACACACGCCCTCTAGTGGAGAAAATTACACACTGTGCTTTAATCCATTGTTTAGTCTGTGGCAATATACTATGGTCAGGGTTGCCAGGTTTTGTAGCAAAACTGACAATCAAAACCAGCACAATAATACTACAAAATAAGCCACTCCCATAGGTAAAACATCTTTAATATCACTCTATACTTTATACCAGCACAATCTCATTAGGAAACACAACTATTCTATGTATCATCAGAAACATGGCTAATTCTTATGAATACAATTTAATTTGATAAAAATGTAACATTTTTTCCATCCTAAATTATACTCAACTGTGCGAATGAGATCTTACGCTGTCATACTACCATAAGTGTTGAATATTTCTCTATTATTGTGTCACACAGGATGATGAAGACAACAACTCCCATGATTCCAAACTCAGTCACACCGTCATCAAGCTACGCCTTTGTTTGTTGTGAACACACGCCCTCTAGAGGTGAAAATTACACACTTTAATCCATTGTTCAGTCTGCGGCTACAGTCTGTGGCTATCAAAACCAGTGCAATAATACCACAAAATAAGCCACTCCCATATGTAAAACATCTTTTATATCACGCGATGCATCATACCAGCAAAATCTCATGAGGAAACACAATTATTTTATGTATGAATTAGTTACGAAAACAACAAATGGTATTTATAATACACCAAGTAAACTAAACACTGCAAATTTGCTGACCTATCTATCAATGTTTAATTGCTTTTTTTTAATAATGCATATAGTCTCATATATAGTGTCATAACAGTAAAGCACTATTAAATACACTTATAAAGAATACATTATATTAAAAATGAACCGACAATCTAACAACAAATGTCTGTGGTCTAATAATGCGGTTAATTAACTGGAGCACAGCAGAAAACGCATGATTTCATCTCCTAACTCTGTTTTGGTCTTGCATTTGACGATGACACTGACTGAGCTCAATGCTGACTCATTTTCCGTAAATTTATTTTCATGGTTTGGACGGCGTGCAAAGGATTGTGGGTGACTGAAGGACGTGAATGACAAATCCAAGGGTGTGAAACCAAGGCTGCCGTCCAAGGATCCTCAAAAAACGGAGACGACCCAATGATAGCACAAGCTGCACATCATCAGTTTTACCATAGAGAAACACTAGATTCACCTCAATCACAGGGTCAACAATTATCCGTTTAGCATGACCTTGTTAGCTTTAGCTGGCATCTCTCTCTAGTGATGGCCATTCAGAATTAAAGTCTGAAATAGATCTTTTATGCTCAGAGCTCAGGAAAGACCTTGAGATTTCAGCCAATCACTGATTTCTTGAATGAAACAGTAAGTCAAATGGCATTTAAGTTCACTTCAGGTTATTCAATCTAGCCTTAAAGTCCACATGCAATCAAAATCTACAATGTTTTTTTTTTGCTAGTGCATATTGTTAGCCTTAAACCGAGCAATAAAATAAAAAAAACAAGTTCAAACCTGCTTTAGCACAAAACTAGCGGTGTGAGCTAACCAAATCAATACTTCAAGAGCCAAAAAGGGTCTCCATACCTAGTATATCCAGGTCGGCCAGGCAGGTGTGATGTAGTTTCCCACTGTAAAACTCCAGACCGATGATGGCAAACATCAGGATGGCGAAGAACAGCAGGAGTCCGATCTGCAGCAGTGGCACCATCGCTTTTATGATGGACTTCAGAACGATCTGTAAACCTGGAGCAGATCATCAGGATTAGTACAGTTTGAATACCAATTATTGTCTGTCATATGCTTCCACAAAGCATTCCTGTAAACACTTCCGTTTACCACTATTTACAGGTGCTGTTTGTAGGACGTTTCTAAAGCATAGAAATGCCATGATATGTTTGCAGATGTTTAGGAGTCATGCTAAGTGAACACTTTTCAGAAAATATTGCTAAAGTCAGTTGTTCTCCTTTGAGAATGTCTGTTGGACTATCTGGATTTGTTCTGACCTCTATAACCAGCCCGCTGCCAGTTTAGCCAATTTTATTTCCGCACTCCAGGTTGCCCTGGTGGAAATTATAAACCCTCATATTTTTCATGGGATTTTCCAGTATTTTGCAACTATTCAAAGGTGCTGAATAAAAGTATAAAAATATTTGAACATATTAAATAATTATGTTTGTTTATCTGGGAAATATTGCTAAAGTCAGATATTCTCCTCTGAGAATGTGTGTTGGAATATCCGTCTTTGTTTTGACCTCCATAACCAGCCCACTGCCAAATATATTTCAGCAGTGCAGGTTGCCTTGACAGAAATGATGCACATTCATTTCAGTCTTGAAGGTTCTCAGTGCATGCAGACCGGGCTGAAAATGCAACCTCTGGAGGACTGTAGCAATCCTCCAAAATGGTACACAGATTCGGAGTTATAAAATTGGACATTCGGTGCAATGCAAATGTAAACATTAGCTGAGCTGCTTACAGTGTCATCAATATCGTCAGGCACATATATATATATATATATATATATATATATTTATATACATATATATATATATATATACATTTATATAGTATATTTTTTATTTATTATTATTATTATTATTATTAATAATTAACAAGACCATACATAGTATTATATTATACAGAATTAAAAAAACAGTATCTTAGCTCTTAAGTTTCCACTGTCCCCCAAAAATCAAATAAAAATACTTATTTTTTTTATGTTTAATCCACAAAAATTTGTTAAAAGTGTTAACTTAATCAATTTGTGTTGGGTCGAAAGCGAAACCACTCACGCTTCAGAATGCCTCGTAAAAACTATGACAAGGTTTGTTTGAGCCCGGATCGACCATGGCTCGTTATTATATGTATTTATAATTCCGCTGTAATCTCTATCTATTTTAAACATGGCGGTTTTTTGTTTTCATTCTGGCTTGTTGCGTAAGCGAATGACGTATCTCTGTAAAGCAATAGCGTTCAGCTGCGCGTGTGGCTCCGCCTTTTTGTACCCTTTCTCGTGTTTGGTACGCTTTCGAAATGGTGGCGAAAAAGTGGTACGGTACGGTTCGGTTTGGTACGCCTTTTGACAGTAGAAACGGCGTACCAAACCAAACCGTACCGTACCGTACTACTCAGTGGAAACTGTTGTGGCAAAGGTTGTGGTATTTTCTGCTATTATTTTATTACTAATTTTGCCACTCTCTGAGTGTTGGGCCTAAACAGCACACTGATGATGGATGGGTTGGATTTAACAATTTGTTCTTTTATTATATCCCCAGATCCCAATGTTGACAGGTATACCATAATGACACACTCTAAAATAACGCTTGAAATAACATACATAATATAGAAAAATATTGACAAACCCAAAAGTTTTAAGTATGATTAAAATGTAATTTAAAAAATAAAATTTTCCATATTTGACCCATCGTTGAATTATAACAACCCAGCAATTTTCTTAAGATTGCATAATTGCAATTAGTACATGTATACTGTATGTAGTTAACTAGATGAAAAATATTCACTTACTGGGGATACCGGAGACCAGTTTCAAGGGTCTCAGCACACGCACAGCCCTCAGCGTTCTCAGATCAACAGGAATATTCATATGGGATCCAGCGGTGGCCAGAATCCTGCAAAAACACACACAGAGGAGAATAAGATATGAGAAAAGGGAAATAGGGGCTCATTCCTAATACTGTAATAGTGAACGGATTTTATTTCCTTCATTCTAGTAAAGGAGACGTTTGGGAGGCATGACACAAGAAAGGGATAAAGTACATCCAGATTGCAGATTATTACACTGCTCTCTAGAATACCCAATTCTGATTGGTCAGTCAGGTATGCTATTCCCAGATAACAACCACTGATTAACACGGACTCATCTGGGAACTAAGAATAGCCTTAAATGAATTCGTTCATATACTGAACATATACTTACATACACATTCATTTTTCTGCTTCATCATATGTTTTTTTTTACTGTTTGGTGCTATTTTGTGTTTGAATAATATGTTGGTTAGTCTTTGCTTTGTTTAGCAATTTTGTTTGTCAGCTTTGTGTTTTTGACTGTTTGGCGCCATCTAGTTCCTGAATAATGCGCAGGTTAGTGTATACTTCATCAGCTGTTTTCATTTCTATCAGCTTTGTGTTTTTGTCTGTTTGGCGCCATCTAGTGTCTGAATAATGCGCAGGTTAGTGTATACTCCATCAGCTGTTTCTGTCAGCTTTGTGTTTTTGTCTGTTTGGCTCCATCTAGTGTCTGAATAATGCACAGGTTAGTGTATACTCCATCAGCTGTTTCTGTCAGCTTTGTGTTTTTGTCTGTTTGGCTCCATCTAGTGTCTGAATAATGCACAGGTTAGTGTATACTCCATCAGCTGTTTCTGTCAGCTTTGTGTTTTTGACTGTTTGACGCCATCTAGTGTCTGAATAATGCGCAGGTTAGTGTATACTCCATCAGCTGTTTCTGTCAGCTTTGTGTTTTTGTCTGTTTGGCTCCATCTAGTGCAGGGGTGTCCAAACTCGGTCCTGGAGGGCCAGTGTCCTGCAGATTTTAGCTCCAACTTGCCTCAACACACCTGCACGGATGTTTCTAGAAAGCCTAGTAAGTGCTTGATTAGCTAGCCCAGGTGTGTCTAATTGGGGTTGGAACTAAACTTTGCAGGACACCGGCCCTCCAGGACCGAGCTTGGACATGCCTGATCTAGTGTCTGAATAATGCGCAGGTTAGTGTATACTCCATCAGCTGTTTTCATTTCTATCAGCTTTGTGTTTTTGTCTGTTTGGCGCCATCTAGTGTCTGAATAATGCGCAGGTTAGTGTATACTCCATCAGCTGTTTCGGTCAGCTTTGTGTTTTTGACTGTTTGACGCCATCTAGTGTCTGAATAATGCACAGGTTAGTGTATACTCCATCAGCTGTTTCTGTCAGCTTTGTGTTTTTGACTGTTTGACGCCATCTAGTGTCTGAATAATGTGCAGGTTAGTGTATACTCCATCAGCTGTTTCTGTCAGCTTTGTGTTTTTGTCTGTTTGGCGCCATCTAGTGTCTGAATAATGCGCAGGTTAGTGTATACTCCATCAGCTGTTTCTGTCAGCTTTGTGTTTTTGACTCTTTGGCGCCATCTAGTGTCTGAATAATGCACAGGTTAGTGTATACTCCATCAGCTGTTTCTGTCAGCTTTGTGTTTTTGACTGTTTGACGCCATCTAGTGTCTGAATAATGCACAGGTTAGTGTATACTCCATCAGCTGTTTTCATTTCTGTCAGCTTTGTGTTTTTGACTGTTTGACGCCATCCTTTGTCTTAATAAAGCGCAGGTTAGTGTATACTCCATCAGCTGTTTTCATTTCTGTCAGCTTTGTGTTTTTGACTGTTTGGCTCCATCTAGTGTCTGAATAATGCGCAGGTTAGTGTATACTCCATCAGCTGTTTTCATTTCTGTCAGCTTTGTGTTTTTGACTGTTTGGCTCCATCTAGTGTCTGAATAATGCGCAGGTTAGTGTATACTCCATCAGCTGTTTTAGTTTCTGTCAGCTTTGTCAATACTTTTTCTCTATTCAGAGTCGGTGTGTGTTGATGTGTCTATTTATTGGATACTAATAAATGGTGTAATTACCTTCAAGATTATTATTATTTTTATTATTTATGCGCTTTTAGAAGCTTCAAAATAAAAGTCCCTAACCAACATCATTACACAGCATGGAAAAGCCAAGGTAAAATTGAAAACTACTCCAACTGTGTTCGTCTGACAGAAGACAGACTCTTATAGACTGACGATGGCTTGAGTTGACTTAAATATTTGGGTGAACAATGTAATTCTTAGTTTGTATATTTTTACGTTAAAGCTGTTGAGGATGTGGACCGCAGCACGGCTTCAGGAGCTGTATGAGCACACAATGTGATCAGACTCGACATGAAGCCTTTCTTTCATGGTGTGTGTGCGCGCGTGTGTGTGTGTGTGTGAAACATGAAGCATTTGCTGCAGATATGCTGATGATTCACCAGTAAGTGTTGATAATGTTATTCCTCCATCTTCCTCCATCCCCCTCCTCTCTTTCTCTCTCTCTCTCTCATGCCTCTCAGCGCTGTGTGGAGGAGTGTGTGTGGGTGAGCCCATATTCATTTCATGTTCGCATTTCAGCTTTTTCACTGCCAGGTACAAAGAAGTCAAATCGGGAAATAATTAATAGTGTTTGGTCATGTTACACCGATTGATAGTATTGTGCGCAATCAACCAATAGCGCAAACACACTGCGATCTATGCAGAACACTTGGTTTTTGTGTTAAATACACTCAAAGTAATTACAAAACAGATGTATTCTGATTTATGCACATCCTTTTGGATGACATGTTATGAACATAATTGAACTAATACACTCTATGTGGTTGATATTTGTTAGTTAAACATAAATAAACCAATTAAGGACAAGATTTATGTAATAATATCAACAATGTGTTCATTTATAGTGGATAATATGTGGAGCTGCATTGATTTTGCCAGTGAATATTAAGTAAACAATCTCACAGACGTGAATTCATTTGGATCTGGCTTATTTTCTACCGCTAGATATATTTAGAGTATATTCAGATCTAGTATTTTAACAGATTAAGACTGATTGTAAGGAATCTGACAACATGCATTTTAAAAGACCTGACCAATTAAATGAAATCAGAAGGTTACAAACAGATAATAAACTTCATCACGTTTGCGATCATACACTAGTGATTTTTTTTGGTGCAATTATTTTTAAACACACTGTCCTATTTCACGCATTGAAAACACACAGCACACGGTGTACGTTCTCCATTGATTGATCAGAGCATTGCATAAGTTCCTTTTGAAACACACGTTGAAAGCTCCCGTCAGAAATGCTGCAAACGGATGATAAAACAGGCCGATGTTGAGGGATTTGTTGATGCAAATCATGATGCACAATAGTATACGGACGTGCTGCGGCTCTGGAGGCTACAGAAAAGATTCACAACCTTGAATTTTCACACCATTTACACCCCCGAGCAATGCTTTCATGCAGTCACTCACCCACTCACTCACTCTCTCTCTCGCTTTATTCCCGCTTCCTCTTCCATACTGTAATTAATATTCTCTTGCTCAAATTCATCCCTCGGTTCATGACTTCTACGTTCCTCCTGAATATCAACAATTGCTCGGGCCGCTCACAGATATTTTCGTCAGATGTATTTATCGCTGTGGCATGTCTGAGAAGTGCTGTAGTGTTGTAACAGCTCTCAGTAATGTTCACGCCGCCTGCCAAAGTGACTGCTTTACACAGATTCTTCTTCACATGAGCTGGGTAAACAGGTTTGAGTGTGCGTAAAATACCAATACTTAATGTTCGGATCACAGCGTCATCTATACTATTATAATGCATTTTATTTTGCAATGCACCTTTTTTTAAACCCAAACTAACAAGATTTATACACTTCTATATGCTTCAACACAAAAGTCAGTATATAAAACCATTATGCATCATGGATAAAATGTAAAAACATTCCATTTCATTAATAAAGTATTAGGGCCCTATCATACACCCAGCGCAATAAGGTGCAAGACGCGTATGGCGTGATTTGATGCTATTATCAGACCAGCGCAACAGTAATTTTCCCATTTTGTGCTATGTTGTTTAAATAGTCAATCCATTTGTGCTACTTTGTGGACTCATGTGTGTGTTGGTCTATAAAGGAGGTGTGTTAAGGCGCATTGTTGGTGCGTTGCCATTTTGAGAGACTGAAATTGAGCGCGCCATTGACCAATTAAAAGATGCTCTAAAGTCCAGCTCAGAGCATGTTAGTTATGCTCCTATGCAGATCCAAACGCTTACACACTGCTGAATACACACAGGAGGATCAGCAATACACAAATATCTTTACAGATGAAAACAATTAAAGGATTAAAATGATCCAGAAATGATGATTTTCTACATCAATATAAACACCACTGCCTCCATGCCTTATTATTATTATATTTTAAATTATTATTATTAGTATTATTATTATTATTATATTTAAATTTTTTATTATTATTATTATTATTATTATATTTTAAATTATTATTATTATTATTATTATTATTATTGTTGTTGTTGTTGTTATATTTTAAATTATTATTATTAGTATTATTAGTATTATTATTATTAATGTTATTATATTTAAATTTATTATTATTATTATTAGTAGTAGTAGTAGTAGTAGTAGTATTATATTTTACATTTTTATTATTATTATTATTATTATTATTATTATTATTATATTTTAAATGTTATTATTATTATTATTATTATTATTATATTTTAATTTATTATTATTATTATTATTATTATTATTTAATTTATTAGTAGTAGTAGTAGTAGTAGTAGTAGTAGTAGTAGTAGTAGTATATTTTACATTTTTATTATTATTATTATTATTATTATTATTATTATATTTTAAATTATTATTATTATTATTATTATTATTGTTATTATATTTTAATTTATTATTATTATTATTAGTAGTAGTAGTAGTAGTAGTAGTATATTTTATATTTTTATTATTATTTTTTTTTATATTTTACATTTTTATTATTACTATTATTATATAAAAAAATTTATTATTATTATTATTATTATATTTTAATTTATTATTATTATTATTATTATTATTATTATTATTATATTTTACATTTTTATTATTATTATTATTATTATTATATTTTACTTTTTTATTATTACTATTATTATTATATTTTACGTTTTTATTATTATTATTATTATTATTATTATTATTATTATTATATTTTACGTTTTTATTATTATTATTATTATTATTATTATTATTATTATATTTTACGTTTTTATTATTATTATTATTTTTATTATTATTATTATTATTATTATTATTATTATTATTATTATTATTATTATTATATTTTACGTTTTTATTATTATTATTATTTTTATTATTATTATTATTATTATTATTATTATTATTATTATTATTATCAGGCATCTGCAATATAAAATCACTCCTATTTGAAAACAACAAACAAAGCTTTGAAGCTAAATCCAGTGTTTTGATACTGATGTTTGTTTTATCATGTCAAAAGCAAAGTTTCTCCATATCTGCTCCCAGCAGACCTGCGAAGTAAAAAATATCAAATTGGCTCAGTCCCAGCAGATTGGTCTCCCGCTAATCATTAATTTCTGATGAAATGAAAGCCACGAGCGATGGCCTACTGGCCCTGTTTCAGTTCCCAGAGGAGTCAAATGACACATGTAGTTTTCTTTTAAGTCTGACTTACTTTCGCTGTTTTTAAAGAGGTCAGGTATGTTGGAGCCAAAACTGTGTCAGATATGAAGCAACAAGGATGATCGCTTTCATTTTCAGATTTTTCTACCTGCCATTGTATGATGTCAATAGAGAAGATGTGGCTTTTTTACACTGTAAGAAATGCTGGGATCCACACAAATCCTTCATGTTGTCTAAACACAAAATTAACAACTGTTTATGCAAATTCAAGTGGATTTAACATAAAACAATTGAAGGAATTTAAAGAATTGTGATGTTTCAGCTCTTCAAAAAAAAAAACAGCAAGCAGCAAAAATCTGTTTTTGAGTGAAGACAAGATAGAAAAATCTGAAAATATTATTATTAGACTTAAAAATATATCAAAAGTCATGATTAAATGATTTTGTAACTAAGTTTAATCACTTAATCAGGTTTCAACTCTTCTTTTAGTTATACAAAGTTTAACTTCATATTTTTAGTCAACATTTAGCCGCCATTTTCTTTATAGTGTAGGGTCAGATAGATATATGCAGACTTTATCTATATATTTATCCGTATCTATATATTTATCCGTATATATATATATATATATATATATATATATATACACACATACATACACACCCACATATACACACTACCTGACAAAACTCTAGTCGTTGATCTCAGTTTAAAGAGCAATAAATAATAGCTTGACTTCTAGTTGATCGTTTGGAAAAGTGTCAGAAGGTGGATTTCTCAGCTGAATCATCTGTTGATCTGCATCAATCATCACAAATACTGCAGAAGACCTACTGGAACCATCATGGAGCCAAGATTCTCACAGAAATCAGTCAAGTTTGGTGAAGGAGAAATCATGGTTTGGGGTTAGATTCAGTATGGGGGCGTGCGAGAGATCTGCAGAGTGGATGATCAACATCAACAGCCTGAGGGATCAAGACATTTGTGCTGCCCATTACATTACAAACAACAGGAGAGGGACAATTCTCCAGCAGGATAGCGCTCCTTCTCATACTTCAGCCTCCACATCAAAGATCCTGAAAGCAGAGAAGGTCAAGGTGCACCAGGATTGGCCAGCCCAGTCACCAGACATGAACATTATTGAGCACGTCTGGGGTAAGATGAAGGAGGAGGCGTTGAAGATGAACACAAAGACTCTTGATGAACTCTGGGAGTCCTGCAAGAAGGCTTTCTTCACCATTCCAGATGACTTTATTAATCAGTGATTTGAGTCATGTCAGAGATGTATGGATGCAGTCCTCCAAGCTCATGATGGAGTCAGACACAATATTCATTCTGTTTCCACTGCAGCATGAGCACATATTCTATACTGGACATTATTGAAGGTTCAGTGAGCAGACTTTAGTCTAAGCAGAGTCAGACCTTACTGTCCTAATCAAATCAGTCAACATCAAGACATGATCAGATTTTATTGTGCTGAAATAAGCGTCATCTAGAGGCCTTTACCTTTCATATAACACACTTCTGATACCAAATGATCAACTAGAAGTCGAGATATTATTTGCTGTTCCTAAAACTAGGATAGGCCACAAGTACTTTATATAATATAATATAATATAATATAATATAATATAATATAATATAATATAATATAATATAATATAATATATATATATAATATAATATTATATATATATATATATATATATATATATATATATATATATATATATATATATATATATATATATATATATATATATATATATATATATATATATATATATTTATTTATTTATTTATTTATTTATTTATTAGTATTTTTTTCCCCAATTAAACATTTAAAAAATCTGCAGAATGATTTTAAGCTGTAATCTTAACAATAAAAATATCCATTATTTTACAGTTTCTATATTTTGATATTCACAGGTGTTTTCCTGTTTATTGACATGTATAATATGTTTTTAAATATATATATTTGAAAATATGAATAAAGCATTTTTTACTGTGTAGGACCAGATAATCATAAATATAAAACAATATAGTATTCTATTTCTGAATTGCATAATAATAATAATAATATTGATAATAGTAATAATAATAATAATAATATATTTTAAAAATCTGTAGTTTTATGCTGAATAAATTAGAGATTGTAGAATCAGTAAAATTAATAGTCTGTATAAACATGTTCTGTATTTTGTGATTATTTTCAGTATTGCATTATGAATATGTTTTGAATATATTTAAAAACTTGAATAAAGTATTTTTCTGTGTAGGGCCAGATAAAATGTGCATAACTGAATCAGATTTTTATTTTTTTTTTTTGCAATTTCATTGCAGAATTTTGTAATAATGATAATAATTAATAATAAATAAAATCTGCATATTTACTCAGGCGACGCAGTGGCCCAGTAGGTACTGCTGTCGCCTTACAGCAAGAAGGTCGCTGGTTCAAGCCTCGGCTGGGTCAGTTGGCGTTTTTGTGTGGAGTTTACATGTTCTCCCTGTGCTCAGGTGGCTAAATTGTCCGTAGTGTATGTCTGTGAGTGTGTATGAATGCTTCCCAGAGATGGGTTGCAGCTGGAAAGGCATCCGCTGTGTAAAACATGTGCTGGATAAGTTGGCGGTTCATTCCACTTTACATAATTACTGACGAGTATATGATTCTGCTCATGTTTCATGAATGAGATCCTGTGGATGCACTGTAAAAATATCAATGCAAAACTTGCAAAAATTACACCTTTCATTGATGCCATGCGTGTTAAAATCAATGTCAAACCATTTCCCGGCTTTTAACAACATCTATTAAAATGTGAAGAAATAAAAGCTGGCATGATTTGTCATAATTTCATCTATTAAATGGATAAAAGCGTGCAAAAATCAGTTCTTGCTGTAGACGCCCACATTACATTGACAACAGGGGGTCAAGGTTTGGCTGGCTTGCAGAGGCTGGAGCTACAGCATTACGTGTGCAAAAAAATAAGCATCTTTCTCCATTGAATGCTGTTCATAAGTCTGTACACTTTGACAAAGGTCAAATATTTTATAATCAATTCATTCAAAAACATCTCAGCTTTTAAGTGTGGATTTATTCTCTAAAAATTAGATAATTTTAAGCGCCACAAAAATATGTATTTTTATCCCCCCCTTTTAACAAAAATAAAAAATTAATAAAATAAACTATTTAATTAAATTAAATAAAATAAAATAGAATAATTTATAAAATAAGCAAAATATAATAAAATAATATTAAATACATAAATAAAATAAACAATAAAATATTATACAATTACATTAAATTAAATCAAAGCAAAAGTAATAATTTATAATAATCTAAAATAAATACATAAATAAACAAAAGCAATAAAGCAAACAATAAAATTAAATAAATACATAAAATAAACAAATAATAAACAATAAAATAGAAAAAACTCATTTTTATTCCCCCCTGTTTTTATATATAAATATTGTATATTATTGCAAAAAATATTGCTGGTTTACATTTTATAACATTTAAACCACATGTCCCCATTTCAAAGAACTGCTCTGAAAATAACAAAACAAAAATTACATTTAAATCCTTTTATAAAATAAAATAAAAATAAAAATACAATAAACTATAAAATAAACAATTTAATTAAATCAAATTAAATAAACAATAAAATAGAATAAATTATGAAATAAGCAAAATATAATAAAATAATATTAAATACAAAAATAAAATAAAATAAACAATAAAATAATATACAATTACACTAAATTAAATCAAAAGATTACATTAAATAAACAATAAAATAACAAAAAACAACAAACAATACAAAATAAATAATAAAAATATAAAAATCTAAAATAAATACATAAATAAACAAAAGCAATAAAGCAAACAATAAAATTAAATAAATAAATAAAATAAACAAATAATAAACAATAAAATAGAAAAAAATCATTTTTATTCCCCCCCCCCTGTTTTTATATATAAATATTATATATTATTGCAAAAAATATTGCTGGTTTACATTTTATAACATTTAAACCACATGTGACCATTTCAAAGAACTGCCCTGAAAATAACAAAACAAAAATTACATTTAAATCCTTTTATAAAATAAAATAAACACTATAAAATAAAAATAAAAATACAATAAACTATAAAATAAACAATTTAATTGAAATCAATAAAACAAACAATAAAATAGAATAAACGATAAAATAAGCAAAATATAATAAAATAATATTAAATACAAAAATAAAATAAACAATAAAATAATATACAATTACATTAAATTAAATCAAAGCAAAAGATAAGATAAAATAAAATAAACAATAAAATAACAAAAAAACAAACAATACAAAATAGATAATAATAAAATAAAAATCTAAAATAAATACATAAATAAACAAAAAGCAATAAAGTAAACAATAAATTAAATAAATAAATAAAATAAAATAAACAAATAATAAACAATAAAATAGAAAAAACTCAAATAAAAAATAATATTATAATACATAAGTAAACAATAAAATAAACAATACAATTACATTAAAATTAAATCAAATTAAAAGATTAAATCAAATAAATAAACAAAAACAATAAACAATACAAAATAAAAATACAACAATTAACAATATAAAATACATAAATAAACAATAAAACAAACAATGCAATTACATTAAATCAAATAAAAGTTAATACATTTAAATAAATATTAAAATAAAATAAATAATAAAGACAATTAAATAAAACAATAAAATAAACAAAAATACTAAGCAGTAAGCAAAAAATAAAATAAACAGTAAAACAAACAAAGAAACAATTAAAATAAATAATAAAATAAAACAATAAATTAAAATAAATATCAAAATAACACAAGTAAACAAAAAAGAATAAATTTATATTAAATGAAATAAACAAAAACACAATAAAATAAGTAAAAAAAAAACTATAATAAACAAAAAACTATAAAACAAATTAAACAAAATAAATAAACAAAATAAATAAATAAATAAATAAATAAATAAATAAATAAATAAATAAATAAATAAATAAACTGTTGCGTTTATATATTCACCTTTGGGAGGTTCTACATTCAGGATATCCAGAACACTAATAAGTAGTAAGATGTTGCAATTGTTTAGGGAAGTACCATGTTTCTAAAATAAGTGTGTCTTAAATTAAATTATTGCAAGCTAGACCTCTGTACCTGAAATCTACATTGTTAGCAAGTTAGAGTCATCAAGCCTTCATTTAAGTGTTTATGTGTGGTCTGAAATCACTCCCGGGAGAGTAAATAGCGAGTCATTTTTCATTTTTGTGTGAACTGACCCTTTAACCAGCATCATGTTTGAGCTCTCTAGGCCACTGTATAAACGTCATCGAGGAGAAAGAGTTCTTGACTTACCCGCTGAGCACAACGATGAAGTCCATCACGTTCCAGCCGTTTCTCAGATAGGAGCCCTTATGGAAAACAAAGCCGAGCGCCACCAGCTTGATGCCAGCCTCAAAACAAAAGATGCCAATGAAGTAAGGCTCCGTCTTTTCCTAATGGAAGAACAGATCACATATACAGTTTATTATTAATGTTATATATATTAATGAGAGATCAAACTAAACCAGAACACACTTTGCAGCTTCATATCCTTGGACAATCGAAGTAGGAATGTGAATTTACTATTATTTTTTATCTTGACCTGTCTGTGAAAGATGATGTATTTACCTGTGCTCTAGTTTTCTCATCTCTGCTGAGGAATTTTTATTTCATCTTTTTCATGTTTTTGTCTTTTTTTTTCTTCATCCTTTATATTTTTCAGCAGGAGTGGGTGGGTAGGGGGTTAATAGAAATTTCAGCAGGTTGATATCCTCTTGTGTGACAATATATAGTTAAAGTCAGAATTATTAGACCCCCTGTGTGTTTTCAACACATATCTAAACAACCTATCTATCTATCTATCTATCTATCTATCTATCTATCTATCTATCTATCTATCTATCTATCTATCTATCTATCTATCTATCTATCTATCTATCCATCTAGATATCTATCCACACATCTACCTATCCATCTGTCTAGCCAGCCATGTTTTCATCTAGACATCCATCCATCCATCCATCCATCCATCTCTCTATCTATCTATCTATCTATCTATCTATCTATCTATCTATCTATCTATCTATCTATCTATCTATCTATCTATCTATCTATCTATCTATCTATCCATTCATACATCTAGATATCTATCCATACATCTACCTATCCATCTGTCCATCCATCCATCCATCCATCCATCCATCCATCTATCTATCTATCTATCTATCTATCTATCTATCTATCTATCTATCTATCTATCTATCTATCTATCTATCTATCTATCTATCTATACATCTACCTATCCATCCATCCATCCATCCATCTATCCATCTATCCATCTATCTATCTATCTATACATCTACCTATCCATCCATCCATCCATCCATCTATCTATCTATCTATCTATCTATCTATCTATCTATCTATCTATCTATCTATCCATTCATCCATCTAGATATCTATCCATACATCTACCTATCCATCTGTCCATCCATCCATCCGTCCATCCATCCATCCATCCATCCATCCATCCATCCATCCATCCATCTATCTATCTATCTATCTACCTATCTATCCTTTTATCTAGACATCTCTCCAATCATCTACCAAGCTATCTATCCATTCATCCATCTAGATATCTATCCATACATCTACCTATCCATCTGTCCATCCAATTGCATTATGGGAGCTTGATCTTTCTTCCACTAACTTTTAACCTTAAAATGTTGTAAAAAGTGACTTTTATTGTCATAATGAATAGTGTAAAGAGCTATATTGTCTGGGCTGGTGTTGTATATTACATCACAAATACCTTATAATAAACTGCAGCACATTTACTGGTATTTTACAGACTTATTTCTCCAGATCAGAGATGCCCAAAGTTGGACCCACCATCCTATCTGAGAAGAGATTTAGAATGGAGGTTGTGGCACACACCTTCAGCAGAGATCCTCATTTCTAGTTTAACAAACCCTTTTGTTTGTTTGTTTAATTGTTCAGCTACAAAAAAGTCAACTGAAAGGAAATGTTTTAATTAAATGTTGTGCACAAATCACATTTTTAAGATGTAAATACTGTCACTCAAAGATAGAGGATAATACACAAGACATCGACGAGAAAATCAAGGCAAAGGCGGGTTCAGCTGGACTCGTGTGTTTAGTACTGAACACCATGTGTGTTATAAATGTCTTTATGTTTTTATTGTTCATTATAAAATGTCAAAAATAATATTTGATAATTATTCATATTATTAAAGGGTTTTTTTCTATTTATTTTTAAATATGCAAACTCAATTATGAAACTACCATGGCAGCATTAATGTAATAGTATGGTATATTTACCTTCGGCCCACCACCCTTAATGAAGTTTGGTTTTTGGCCCTTCATAAGAAAAAGTTTGGGCTGCTCTAAATATTATTTCTTATGAATTATATAATTTATAACAACTAAAATATCAATAAACGTCAAAGTTAAACTGTAGAGCTGAATTTTCAACATCAAGAGTGGACAGAGCAGAGATCAACATCCCATAATGCAGTTCACACCTGCTACTATCCCACACAAAATACAGAAAATGCTAATTAACATTTTACAGCGCAGAATTGAGCTCAAACAAAACTTGCAAGCATTTCTTCTGTTTAAAAGATCAAGATAGACATCTTAACATTAAAGTTTTGGCTGCCAGTGAATATCTAATAGACGTCCAAGAAAAGCTCAAATCTACTCTGTCATCAAATACACAATGACTACACGCCGCTAACTACACAGTATTTAACTGTAATATGAACTGTATTTCACTATAGGACAGTTATACAGTATGTTACTATATATTAAAGTTCCATTGTGAAAATGACTGTATATTTTACAGTACAGAAATACAATACTGTAAATACACAGAGCAAGAGAAATGCTGCTGTAAATGTAAATATACAGTATATGTGTTGATTTACAGTAAGTTAGTGATGAACTGCTGCCAGTAAGTTACTGTAGATTCTACAGAATATTGTTAACATGTGAATTAACCTTTTAAAAGAAATATACTATAATTCTTACCAGTCTTTTGGACATTGGTGTCTTGTCCTCTCCAGGAAGATGCTGCTCCAGGGACAGAACGATGCAGTTGGCTATGATGGTGGCCAGGATCATATACTCAAATGGAGTAAAGGCATAAGGGTCAAGGCAAACATTATTACTGTATATCAGTGGGAAAACACTGTTTTTCATATGTGAGATGAGTTAAATATATATCTTTGTTTTTTAAGACTCTTCACTTTCACTTGACATATACTAAAACTTAGCACACTCGTATTGACCCTTTACGGGCGAAGAACCATAATAACACTCACCGGCCACTTAATTAGGTACACCTGTTTAACTGCTTGTTAACGAAAATTTCTAATCAGAAAACTCAATGCATTTAGGCATATAGATAAGATCCAGATGACAAATCTGCAGCAAATGCGTGAAGCTATCATGTCAAAATGGACCAAAATCTCTGAGGAATATTTCCAGCACCTTGCTGAATATATGCCACAAAGGATTAAGGCAATCTGAACACAAAAGGGGGTCCATCCCGGAACTAGTAAGGTGTACCTAATAAAGTGGCCGTGAGTTTAGTTTCATCATTGATTACAATATAAATTATTTACATCATAAAAACACACAACGCCTGTCAAGGTTTAACCTTTTCAGTAATACTTGTGAAACGAGGATTAACAAAAGACGTATATTTATTTACAGATCATACTTACAACAGGAACTGGACCATGAACCACAGGCAGGACAAGGATTCAATACCAGACAAAGGACTAGACAAACTCTTGTCAAACATGAAACTACTAACAGACAGGTGGAACTAATATACACTAACAAATGGGGGGGGGACAAAGGAATCACCTGACAGAACAAAAGCATCACATGACATAAACACAAGCACATGGAACAACACATGTGAAATCACAGGACAGAAATACATGGAGCACAACAGCGTGAACACAACAGATGACGCCAGGCTTTTCCCAGTGAGTTTAACGAATCACTGAGAGTTAATATGGTGGCATGGTGGCTCAGTGGTTAGCACTTTGGCCTGACAGCAAGAAGGTCGCTGGTTCGAGGCCCGGCTGGGTCAGTTGGCGTTTCTGTGTGGAGTTTGCATGTTCTCCCCGTGTTGGCGTGGGTTTCCTCCAGGGTGCTCCGGTTTCCCCAACGGTCCAAACACATGCGCTATAAAAAAATTACTCAAGTAGTTACTTTTAATCTGATTATTAAAAATTAAAGATTGAACTATTATTTATTATTCTATTTTTCATTTCAGGGGAAAACTTTGCTAAATTTGCTAATTAAATTAATCATGTACGTTTTTTGCTACAGCCAATACGGGCTGACAGTAAGAACGTCATGAACCACAAAGCCTCTGTGGTTGTGTTTGGTATTTTTTTATTGAATAATCAAACTGTTTTGGACAATTACACTGCAGCAGATTTCATTAATATTTTGCACACAGACTGTAAAATGTCTGTTATGCAATTGTAAGGATGGCTATATCTCTCTATAATATTAAACCCTGAAAACGGTTATGTAGCTCCACACGAGACAAGACCACGAGAATGGTCAAGCACTAAAACAATAAACTTTCTAATCTGAGAAGAAGATCAGCTAGGAAACCAGTTGTTCGGGTTGTCTCGATCATGCATCCTGAGCCCCCCCTCTTTGTCCTGGAGTACTGTCTGAAAACTGCTGTGAAATTCTCTAAAGATCAGACCACGAGAACTAACAGGCTGTAAAACAATAAACTTTATAATCTTCAGAGAGGATCTCGAGAAAGCCATCTGGACAGTTGACACATCACCTATCCTCAGGCCCTCTTACCCTCCCCAGTTATACGGCCTGGGTCATTAAAAAGGTTACTCAGGAATGACCAGATTTCAAGCTTCTATGGTGAGATGATATAAGATGTATATTTGCAGTATTTGTGAATTTTAACTTGTCATGCTTAGTGTCATTTTAAATGTTTCTGTGTGATTGGTAAAGTGGTCTTAATTTCTTTGATAAGATCTTTGCCAGATGCTCCACTCCAGGGAAAATGGTCTTTGTATCAACTCATGACCAGGCAAGAGGCTTGGTGACGCTTTTATTGTCTTGAATTTATGACGATTTGAGTATTTAGGCAAAGGGTGCAGAAGTGTCTGGGGGATTCTGTAGGCAGGATACCCCATTGCAGTTTGTGAGTCTCTGAGCTCTGCATCAGGACTTATATGCTGCAATGTATTTCTACACGGTCAGGTATTAATCTCTAACTTAAATGTATCTTCGAATAATTGATGTTGTACAATCTTGATTGGCTTATTTTGTTTAGTTATGTGAATTGGAATGGAAAATCTTTGCCTGACAAATAAATGTAAAATTCTTGTTTAACTCTAATATCTCCTGAAATCATTTAAATCTAGTAGATTGTTTAGGCTGATGTTTCCGCAGCTTACGACCAGGATTTGTCATACATTCAGGATCAATGGATGGAGCATGGGCACAGCATTAGAGACCTGATGATTTCTGACAATCACTGACTTAGTATAATATAAATTAGGGGGCTAAATACAACTTTCTTTAAATATGTGCAAGCATGGGGCGGCCAATTATTGCTTAAAGGAAGTAGCTTTCAGTTATATTCTTTGACTAAGCTAAATTAAACTTTTCTTTAAATATGTGCAAGCATGGGGCGGCCTATTATTATTTAAAGGAAATTAGCTTATCGGCTAAGAATCGGAACTGGCGAGGTTGTGTCCGTGAGCAGATGTAACTGGCCAGCATACTGACTCTAAGCGACTTCGGGTAAATGATGAACCATTACTTGAGAATAAGGATTTATTAGGTTAATCAATCTAAATTAGACCGAATCACAACCTATAAGGTAATCAGCTTGAATTAGATAAATATAAAATTATTATGAATTGGAGTCAGATTACAATTCGGAGTTGGAAACAAATTAAAATAAATCTTAATGAATAAAAATATTTCTTTTCACATGTGCTAAAAGGCTTACATGCATTTAACCTTCACCCATGCTGTTAGTTCCGTCATAGGAAAAATAGATGGGCCCTTACAATTGGTGACCCCGACGTGATCTCCCATAAAGTTTCAGGCGAGTGATGTCTTTCAGCGCAAGATTCAAAAGAAATGCTCCGAAAAAAGAGGTTCGAGTTTCTCTTCTTCTTCCAACTGTTGAGGTAAGTCAATTATTTTGCTTTTTAAAGTGTTGAGGGAAAGATAAATGCATCTTATATAGACACATTTTGTAGAATGAGTCGGAATACTCAAAAAGGATAGACCAGAGACCGTAAAAATCTGGTTGGGCTTAAGAATTAGACAAAACCACATTGTTCGTCAGGGACATAATAGCAGCAGAGTGGGAGAAGAATGAAAGCTCTAAACCCAAAATTCTCAAAATCTCTTCAAGAGATTAAATTTTAAGATGGAATAACATCATCCAAATTTTATTCTGGTACTTAACAGAGAGCAGCAAATGACAATCTAAATTCTGAATATAACTGTTTCCACTAAGGGTTGCTTATTGCACATGTTACAATAACTTTGCAACACTGCAAACAAGCAGCATTTATATTTCAAGAATTTTGAAATTTGTAATTAGATTAATTGGAAATTCTTATTGTAATCTTTGTATTAAATGTAATGAAAGTCTTCCAAGAGATATTTAAAAACACTGAAAATAGTTTTTTAAATGCTGTTTAAGACTCTGTCTAAATAGCCAAAGCTGTAAGGCAGATAAGGACATGGTCAGTGTTGGGAGTGTTACTTTAAAGAAAAAAGAAACAAATTATTAATTACATCACTAAAGTTGTAGTTAATTTATGTTTCCAATGGCTTTGCCTGAAAAGTAACTCGGTTACTTGATAAGTAATTTAATTACTTGACTAAAGACTAAAATTCCACATAAATTGCATGGGCAATAGAAAATAAACAATCAGGAATTTTTGTATTGTTTTGAGAAAAAGACAATATGTTTCAAATAAATGACACTATATTTCATAAATTCACATTCTATTGTTTGAGATAGGTACCACCCTACTTATCGGAATTGAGTTATATAGAACCATTAAAGTTTTATATAGCATTTAAGGCAAGTATATTATAAGTCACTGTAATTAAGCTACCTAAGAATGAGAAATAATCTCTCACTTGATTCTTTGCGAAAAGGTAATTTTAAATTGCAGTGACTATTTACTTTGTAACTAATTACACCCCACACTGGACATGATAAGATCATACATCTACAAGATGTGTATTCTGCATTTGCCCTTGCGTGCCAAACTTTCAAACATTCACATATGAAGAAAGATTTACAAAAGAAAGCTCACCTAATAACAACTAAGCTCAAAATAAGAAAATTGTGACTAACCCACAAAATTCTTTAAACCGAGCAATGATTGACTTGGAGATGTGCTTGCAATTCACTAAATGTCCAGGCAATAAAGTTTACGACTGGCTTCCAGTGTGACTTGATCCTGCACTGATAGTGAACATGGAAGAACAACCGTAGCAAAGAGCCAAATCAAAAGGTGACATTCCAAAAGATCAATAAGATGATAATCAGTCATCCTAGACAAATTACTAAACAGCCACTCCAGAGACCAGTAATAAAATGATTTTAAAATGTATACTATGTTAAGGTAATATGATTTATATCGTAAGAACATTATGATATTGTATATTATCACAGCCAATAATGGCGTCCAATCTCATTAAGATTGAGCATGATTTAAGAAGGAAAAGAAAATTGAAGTGTGTAAAATGGACAAAGCAGGTGTGAAAATGAGAGTAAATGCATGTAGCAAGAAAATGAGGATCTTTCTTAATGTTAAAACATTAAAAAGAAGTCAGCAGATAGTTAAAGATGGAAAACAGTAAGTAGCTAAGAGAGGAAACGGAAAGGAAAAATAATCAAATTAATAAGAAGGAATTTCTTTATCTTCTAATAATGCAAAAATCTGTGATGAGAGAAATTGACATGTCCAAAAATTATCAACTAAAATAATCGATCTGATTGGAGTGAAAATACTCCCAGTAGAAACAACCCAATAGCAATGGCTTTAAAAGTTGTAACTAAGAGACAAGGAAAGGTACAAATCTCTCCTTTCTCTTGAAACTCTTTGGGAAAAGTATTCTTAAACTAAAGTATCCCTCTCTGGGCTAGCCATCTAGTATTAAATCTAACCAGTAGATTGATTTATTTGGACATGCAATCAAAGTTGTGTGCAATATAACTGGCAGAAAGTTCTATACAAAGTACAGAGATGTAAATGGAAAAAATTTTGATCAGCATTTCTAAATTTTCATTGCTAAATAAAAAGCACAGCATCCAAATTGATGAACTGATGCTTCAAACGCAGATCTGACCAGTGAGAACAGAAATTACCTCAGTAGATCTGAGTGTTATAAAACTCACATTATGGCAGACTGAAAGTTCAGAAGCGAAAGAAATTTAAAAGGATATGCTCAAATTTGACCATCAATGCTCAGTTGATCTGACCTTTTGCTTTGCAAAAACATGATTATGATAATAAGATGTCTTTGTAAACCAACACAAATTAAATTCTAATTGCATGTAAGTTGATGCCAATTATAAAAAATGTCTAGCTAAGACCATAAATGGGAAATTAAAGTAGTACTATCTATTTTAATATAATTTGTGTAAAGGCTCAGATAAAACTGTGTTTTTTCTCTCTGCATATTTTACCATTCAGGTTGGCGTCTGCCCAAACCTGCCTGTATTCAGACAGGACACACAGTTTGACATAAGATGGGTTATAAAGGTACTTAAAGAGGCCAATCATACCCAATAAATACACTAACACTGCCTGTCTACATGGCCTCCCAGTGTAGCGCTGGAACTAAATTTTGCAACACAAATTATAACTAAACCTTACCCATCTCATGCACACAAACACACATAACATACATTCATTACTGCAACCTCAGTATTTTTAACTGGTATATGTCGACTATCCAGGGTAAAATTATTTACATCATTCAAATCTATCATACATTATTCACTTCATACATATAGGACAATGTGGAAATATTACTTAAATATCAATTGTGGTAAACAATTTTGCAACTTTGTGGTTTTTCAAATTGCTGTGTATTGATATAGTAATGTACAGAAGACTTATGCATGGCTACAGTCACATAACGAACTAATTAGCAAAATCTAAATGAGACTACTAGTCTATTTAGATGTTCAATTCATTCATGTTTATTCATTAGCCCTGTTGCAGAATAGTAGGGCCCACTATTTTACAACAGTGACTTTTGAAAACTCAAAATTGATAAGAACAACTAAATCTAAAACCGCAGGCACTAGCAATTTAACAAAATTCTAAATTAAACCTGCATTGTTGAATGTGACTTTAGCCTGTACATCAGATACACAAAGAATGAGAAAAAATAACCTGAAGATTTTAAATCTTACTTTGTTTGAATTTTCATTCTCTTGTTGATTTAGTCAAACCTTAGGTCTGCATTAATGTTTTTTCAATTGAACCATTTATATAGACAATTTTATGATTGTAATTGTGAAATTGTGTATTTTTCTTATTGATGTTATATTTTTTATTATGCATACCACTAGTAAAAATACTGGTTATATTGGCTTTTGCACCTTTCCTTTAAATTACTCTTATCAAATATTTTTAAATACCATACTGTCATTCATCATGGAAGTGAAGCATCTGGGAATTTACTAGCACTAAATTTAGGACTTATTAAGACCTTATTTACCTCTCACACTTTGAAGATGGTTATTGTGTTTTGTGTTTACCCATTCTACAGTGATGCAAAGCTCATTGATATTCAACTATTGCATGGTCATTCAGCTGTCTCACATAAAGTGGAGCATCATCAGTGACGTTGGTCCTTAACCTGTAAATATATGAACTGCCCTGTGAACCTCACCTTATGTCTGACGCTGACAAAGGTCTTTCCAGTGGAACTGATAATGACCTGGGGAGGATCTAATGCACATGAATGTTTCTCAAAGTGCAATGAGATTTGCAACTTGTTTGATCAATGCACTGAACTTTGTCATTCTATAGACTGAATACCACCACAGATGGACACAAATACAACGAAGCGGATGGCAAAAATGCCTGAGCAGCCACTTGAGCCCAAGCTCAACACAGCATGCCTACAACTAAAAAGACTGTGGGGTTCAGCGATATAACTCCATCTTAATGTTGAAGCTGCTTTTAATGTTGTGATTTCAGGTGATGACATTGTTTCTACAATCAACACCAACGCTCGCCAAAGCCATCCAAAAACTATGATCTTGTGGCCCCTTGAGAGACTGCTCAGAATTGCTCCAAGGGACCAGGGGAGGAAATCTGTAAGGATGGCTATATCTCTCTATAATATTAAACCCTGAAAACGGTTATGTAGCTCCACACGAGACAAGACCACGAGAATGGTCAAGCACTAAAACAATAAACTTTCTAATCTGAGAAGAAGATCAGCTAGGAAACCAGTTGTTCGGGTTGTCTCGATCATGCATCCTGAGCCCCCCCTCTTTGTCCTGGAGTACTGTCTGAAAACTGCTGTGAAATTCTCTAAAGATCAGACCACGAGAACTAACAGGCTGTAAAACAATAAACTTTATAATCTTCAGAGAGGATCTCGAGAAAGCCATCTGGACAGTTGACACATCACCTATCCTCAGGCCCTCTTACCCTCCCCAGTTATACGGCCTGGGTCATTAAAAAGGTTACTCAGGAATGACCAGATTTCAAGCTTCTATGGTGAGATGATATAAGATGTATATTTGCAGTATTTGTGAATTTTAACTTGTCATGCTTAGTGTCATTTTAAATGTTTCTGTGTGATTGGTAAAGTGGTCTTAATTTCTTTGATAAGATCTTTGCCAGATGCTCCACTCCAGGGAAAATGGTCTTTGTATCAACTCATGACCAGGCAAGAGGCTTGGTGACGCTTTTATTGTCTTGAATTTATGACGATTTGAGTATTTAGGCAAAGGGTGCAGAAGTGTCTGGGGGATTCTGTAGGCAGGATACCCCATTGCAGTTTGTGAGTCTCTGAGCTCTGCATCAGGACTTATATGCTGCAATGTATTTCTACACGGTCAGGTATTAATCTCTAACTTAAATGTATCTTCGAATAATTGATGTTGTACAATCTTGATTGGCTTATTTTGTTTAGTTATGTGAATTGGAATGGAAAATCTTTGCCTGACAAATAAATGTAAAATTCTTGTTTAACTCTAATATCTCCTGAAATCATTTAAATCTAGTAGATTGTTTAGGCTGATGTTTCCGCAGCTTACGACCAGGATTTGTCATACATTCAGGATCAATGGATGGAGCATGGGCACAGCATTAGAGACCTGATGATTTCTGACAATCACTGACTTAGTATAATATAAATTAGGGGGCTAAATACAACTTTCTTTAAATATGTGCAAGCATGGGGCGGCCAATTATTGCTTAAAGGAAGTAGCTTTCAGTTATATTCTTTGACTAAGCTAAATTAAACTTTTCTTTAAATATGTGCAAGCATGGGGCGGCCTATTATTATTTAAAGGAAATTAGCTTATCGGCTAAGAATCGGAACTGGCGAGGTTGTGTCCGTGAGCAGATGTAACTGGCCAGCATACTGACTCTAAGCGACTTCGGGTAAATGATGAACCATTACTTGAGAATAAGGATTTATTAGGTTAATCAATCTAAATTAGACCGAATCACAACCTATAAGGTAATCAGCTTGAATTAGATAAATATAAAATTATTATGAATTGGAGTCAGATTACAATTCGGAGTTGGAAACAAATTAAAATAAATCTTAATGAATAAAAATATTTCTTTTCACATGTGCTAAAAGGCTTACATGCATTTAACCTTCACCCATGCTGTTAGTTCCGTCATAGGAAAAATAGATGGGCCCTTACAATTATCTAATGCACATGAATGTTTCTCAAAGTGCAATGAGATTTGCAACTTGTTTGATCAATGCACTGAACTTTGTCATTCTATAGACTGAATACCACCACAGATGGACACAAATACAACGAAGCGGATGGCAAAAATGCCTGAGCAGCCACTTGAGCCCAAGCTCAACACAGCATGCCTACAACTAAAAAGACTGTGGGGTTCAGCGATATAACTCCATCTTAATGTTGAAGCTGCTTTTAATGTTGTGATTTCAGGTGATGACATTGTTTCTACAATCAACACCAACGCTCGCCAAAGCCATCCAAAAACTATGATCTTGTGGCCCCTTGAGAGACTGCTCAGAATTGCTCCAAGGGACCAGGGGAGGAAATCTGTAAGGATGGCTATATCTCTCTATAATATTAAACCCTGAAAACGGTTATGTAGCTCCACACGAGACAAGACCACGAGAATGGTCAAGCACTAAAACAATAAACTTTCTAATCTGAGAAGAAGATCAGCTAGGAAACCAGTTGTTCGGGTTGTCTCGATCATGCATCCTGAGCCCCCCCTCTTTGTCCTGGAGTACTGTCTGAAAACTGCTGTGAAATTCTCTAAAGATCAGACCACGAGAACTAACAGGCTGTAAAACAATAAACTTTATAATCTTCAGAGAGGATCTCGAGAAAGCCATCTGGACAGTTGACACATCACCTATCCTCAGGCCCTCTTACCCTCCCCAGTTATACGGCCTGGGTCATTAAAAAGGTTACTCAGGAATGACCAGATTTCAAGCTTCTATGGTGAGATGATATAAGATGTATATTTGCAGTATTTGTGAATTTTAACTTGTCATGCTTAGTGTCATTTTAAATGTTTCTGTGTGATTGGTAAAGTGGTCTTAATTTCTTTGATAAGATCTTTGCCAGATGCTCCACTCCAGGGAAAATGGTCTTTGTATCAACTCATGACCAGGCAAGAGGCTTGGTGACGCTTTTATTGTCTTGAATTTATGACGATTTGAGTATTTAGGCAAAGGGTGCAGAAGTGTCTGGGGGATTCTGTAGGCAGGATACCCCATTGCAGTTTGTGAGTCTCTGAGCTCTGCATCAGGACTTATATGCTGCAATGTATTTCTACACGGTCAGGTATTAATCTCTAACTTAAATGTATCTTCGAATAATTGATGTTGTACAATCTTGATTGGCTTATTTTGTTTAGTTATGTGAATTGGAATGGAAAATCTTTGCCTGACAAATAAATGTAAAATTCTTGTTTAACTCTAATATCTCCTGAAATCATTTAAATCTAGTAGATTGTTTAGGCTGATGTTTCCGCAGCTTACGACCAGGATTTGTCATACATTCAGGATCAATGGATGGAGCATGGGCACAGCATTAGAGACCTGATGATTTCTGACAATCACTGACTTAGTATAATATAAATTAGGGGGCTAAATACAACTTTCTTTAAATATGTGCAAGCATGGGGCGGCCAATTATTGCTTAAAGGAAGTAGCTTTCAGTTATATTCTTTGACTAAGCTAAATTAAACTTTTCTTTAAATATGTGCAAGCATGGGGCGGCCTATTATTATTTAAAGGAAATTAGCTTATCGGCTAAGAATCGGAACTGGCGAGGTTGTGTCCGTGAGCAGATGTAACTGGCCAGCATACTGACTCTAAGCGACTTCGGGTAAATGATGAACCATTACTTGAGAATAAGGATTTATTAGGTTAATCAATCTAAATTAGACCGAATCACAACCTATAAGGTAATCAGCTTGAATTAGATAAATATAAAATTATTATGAATTGGAGTCAGATTACAATTCGGAGTTGGAAACAAATTAAAATAAATCTTAATGAATAAAAATATTTCTTTTCACATGTGCTAAAAGGCTTACATGCATTTAACCTTCACCCATGCTGTTAGTTCCGTCATAGGAAAAATAGATGGGCCCTTACACAATGGCAGGACCGAATCCAAGACACCATATTAGTATCACACACAGATCCGCTGTTTTACAGTATAAACGTTATTTGTTTGACCAAATAACAGCATAAATGTTTTTATTTTTTTGGTATATGGTTTATTTGTTTGAGTAATAATTTATTTATTTATGCGCATAGTTATTATCTCCTTTAAAAGTATTTATTTATTTACTTATTTATTCTAAGTGATGTAAAACAAAGCAGAGGACATTTTTTGCAGTATTCTCTATAATATGATAGCTCAGTGGGTAGCACGATCGCCTCACAGCAAGAAGGTCACTGGTTCGAGCACCAGCTGGGAACAGATGGCATTTATGTGTGGAGTTTGCATGTTCTCCTCATGTTGGCGTGGGTTTCCTCCGGGTGCTCCGGTTTCCCCCACTGTCCAAACACATGTGCTATAGGGGAATTGATCAACTAAATTGGCTGTAGTGTATGAGTGTGAATGTAAGAGTGTATTGGTGTTTCCCAGTGTTGGGTTGCGGCTGGATATATATATATATATATATATATATATATATATATATATATATATATATATATATATATATATATATATATATATATATATATATATAATATATGTAATTTAATATATATATATATATATGTGTAATTTAATATATATATATATATATATATATATATATATATATATATATATATATATATATATGTAATTTAATATATATATATATATATATATTGCTGTCATCATGCCAAAGACATAAGAAATTAGTTATTGGAAAGCTGTATTCAGTGTGTTGTGATACTAGCCCATTGTTGTAATTAGATTAAGTTAATTAAGAATTACCTGTAGCCAATCATAAAAAAAATCGTAATAATATTGCAACACAAAACCCTTTATGATAAACAAAGCATGAAATATAAAGACACAGCATTAATAAATGAATCCGCATCATGCAAGTTTTGTGCACATGACCAAATTCGTGGATTTAAAAAAACAAAAAACGCGTACGAAAATTTCAGACTTCAGTGTGCAAAACCCTTAAAGGTCCAGTGAAATTAACGTTTTTACATATTAGTATCAGCCTTAAGGATATCTATTAGCTGAAGTGCTACAAAACAATGACAAAATTCACGTTTGGAAGATATAAACCAATATAAACATCTAAAGTTTGCTGTGTGTCACTTCAGCCTAAATGGATCAACGTTTTTATTTACGTCACCTCCTACTTCAGTTTCTCCTCAAATCTTCTGACCAATCAAATGCTCTCTAGTGTCTGACATGCCTCATCCCCTTCTTCTCATTGGCTGTTTATTTAATGTGCTAGAGTTCAACCACTCTCACTGGCAGAGCAGTGAGAAAAACTATTCAAAAGGGGAGGAGCTACTGTATGCCCCGCCCTCTCTTCATGTTTCATTTGCGATTGCGTCAAACATCAAATAAAAAAATGCACATTTCAATGCACTTCCTTTAAGTGTAAGTTAACAGCAGTGACTCTACAAATTCCACATTTTCTGAACTATAATCCCAATAAGCTCAATTTATTACGATATCGATGCTGAAACGATAGCTTGTGCGGCCCTACATCATAAAAGACCAAACTTCAACCCACACAGCAGCAGATGTGATATAACCGCACGTGCTTCTGGAAAACACGCTCTTGTTCTCTGGTCTGGAAGTGCAGTACATGATGTGTGGATGTTTCTCAGGTGAGCAGAATCGCTGTAAAGCCTCCCCAGAGGAGGTTAAGTGTAGAATGGAGGTTGCCATGGCAATCCTCACTGCCAGAGAGATGCCAAAAATAAAAAAAAGCTGAAAATTCTAGGTTAGTGCATCCCTGACTGAATTGACATTACTATGCTTATTATTGTACAATGCCATTTTCTTGTGGCTGTATTACAGCTTCCAGGATTTTTTCCTCACTTGGAAGCATCTTTTTATCTGACAGGAAAGGTGAAATCTAGTGCTCTGCTTGCTCTAGAAAAAAAAGGAGAAGAAGTAGTAGCACAGTTTCAAGATGAATGAATTGAGGTGTCATTCATGCCCGTAGCACAGTCCAGTCAGTGCTGGAGATTTACTTCTAATACTCGTATTCAGGTGTGATGTGTTCAGGCGCTGTGAGGATTACATGAGGGCATTTACACATTAAAATACTGGCTGGAAGTTGCTGCAACTTTTTATTCAAGTACAGTGGTGGATTTCCAGCTGAAATTGAATATTGGGCTCTATTTTAATGATCTAGGCACAAAGTCTAAAGTGCATGGTGCAAAAGCATTAGGAACGAGTACGAATCCACTTTTGCTATTGTAAGGATGGATAAATCCGCTCTGCTCGTGGTGCATGGTCTAACAGGGTTGAGCTTATTCTCTATTGAGTTCTGGGTGTGTTTTGAGCATAACATGCATTAAACCAATCAGAGTCTCATCTCTCATTCCCTTTAATAGTCAGTTGTGTCGCGCCATGGAGCATTTGTTATTAACATGGCAGAGTTTATAAGTGTAAAAACTGACCACTTCACTAGAGAGAAAACAGTTAAACAGAGCATCTGCAGCGCGAGGATAAAGAACAAGCCTCCTCCATTCAGCCTCTTTACTTTATTTTTACTCTTTACTCCTTTACTTTCGTGGAGTAAGGAAACGGTGGAAACTCACTCCACTGAACACATCCATTAGCCCACATATTTAATTTCCTTTGTTAAGCACAAAGATTTGCTTCTAAACTATTTCTAAATTCAGTTCTAATCTCCAGCAAAGGAATAAATGATCAATAATAATGAAGTGTGGTCAAAACACTGAGTTATATCCAAACACACGTCCTGTTCTGATGCCCCATATGGTGATGCAGACGTCTCCAAAACCCCACAGCTGGACAAATCTACACTTGTGTTTATTAAAACTAATATAAATATCCATATAATAAATAATACTGCTAATGATAATCACATTATACAGATGCAGATCGTCATGAATAAACTGAAAAAGTGATAAAATGAGTACGTTTACATGGACACCAATAATAATTTTAATGTGATTAAGACAATACTCTGATTAAGAGTCGACCATGTTAACAGCGATTTTTGATTAATTTAATCTGATTAGGGTCATAATCGAACTACAGAGAAATGGAATTAAGCCATGTGGAGTATGCTCATTTTTGTCACATAATTGCAGTGCAGTACAGACATGTAAACAGCTTAAACTATTACCGTCGTGTAGGAATTTTCGCTGCATTTTGAGACAGGATAGTCTACACACACGCCTGTCTGACACTATTCTCTGCACCCACTGAGTCAGTGAAGACCGCAGACTCCTGCATCATAAAATGTGGAGGTTTATTCTCCCATTTAGCGTGCGGTATGAACTTCCGTTAAAACTACACTCTTCTGGAAGTTCATATTCATATCTAATATCTCGTTTGTCAGGGGGGCATGCATGAAATGTTCCTCAATGAAAGTGAAAGTGTCAAACTGCAGTTAAAGTCGACAAATTAAAAATGAAACACCCAAAATTACAACAAACTCTGGAGGAAACGTGGATGGCGCGGTGACGCAATGACGTTAATTGAATTGTGTGTTATAACATGTAAAACGGGATCATGAAAGGAACATTCAAAAAGTAACTCATGCAAACGCCTTCATCTTATTATTGTCTTAATTAGATTAATGCAAATAATTTGATTACTGACGTCCATGTAAACGTTGTCAATGACAAGCAGGATCTGTAAATCAGAACTCTTGAAAGTGCATTTCAAAATATGGTAGTCATGTGAATTCATATTTGAAAACAACACCATTACGGTCTCCATGTGAACTGCAGAAATGTTGAGTTTTTGAAAATAGTGTTATAATGTGTATTACGCAGCCCAGACTGATTGTGATTTTTATGAAACATTAAATACGTTGCTCTGGGTGCGTCTTGTTGCACGCTTCAGATGAGAAATCCACTAGAGGGCGCTGTGTCGATGTTTGCGAATCTGAAATACGTTACTTAGGGTGTGTTTTATCATTCAGTTCAGATACACGTTCTTCATGTACATGTTTAGAAGGCAGAGCTTGTCGTACGGATCAGCTAGCTAAACTCCTAATAATGGTAATATTAACCATCAGGAATTGGATTTATCATCAAACCTATCTGTTTGTATTTATTTATAAGCCTCAAACTAGAGTGAGATTAGCAACCACTCATAAATCTTGGGTGAAAGCTAGCAGGTACTAATACTAAATATTAACAGTATGTTTAGTACCTAAAGTGTACATATTAAAACCTAAAAAGTACAAAAGTGTGTGTTTACAAATGTTTTAGCTAGACTGAGGAGTTTCTTAAAACAGTATTTAAATCTCGCTCTTAAACAGTAGAGTTTAACTGAGAAGTTAATTCAGTTGGCTGATTTTTTTATTTTAATAACCAGCACTGAGTATTAAGATATACGTATAAGGAACACCTTTAATATTCAGCTGGTCTTCAGTGTCTGAATCTGTTCGTCATGAGCGCAGAGATGTCATAGTCACATTGACACAGATCCCTACGGCATATTCTGCTGGAAAACCATTAAAGTAATTGGAGGAAGCATTCAGGTGATGCACGTCATAAACATTTTTAGTGCTCTTGTCAGATTATTTACGTATATATATATTACGTATTACGTATATTACGCAGATATATTACGTAAAGATAGTGTTCCATGAAAATATTTAGTACATTTCCTACTGCAAATACATTCATTCATTCATTTTCTTTCGGCTTAGCCCCTTATTTATCAGGACCGCCAACTATTCCATCATGTTTTACACATCAGATGCCCTTCCAGCCGCAATCCAATACTGGGAAACATCCATACACATTCATTCAATCACATACACTACGGCAAATTTAGTTAATCAATCCCCCTATAGCGCATGTGTTTGGACTGTGGGGGAAACCGAAGCACCCAGAGGAAACCCACACCAACACGGGGAGAACATGCAAACTCCACACAGAAACACCAACTGGCCTAGCCAGGATTCAAACTAGCGAACTTCTTGCTTAGAAGGCACAGTGCTAACCACTGTGCCACCGTGCTGCCTTCCAAAAATAATAATAATAATTAAATTTAGAGTTTTTAATAATCAGATTAAAAGTAACTAGTTACTTGAGTAATTTCTTCTTCGAATACTTTTTCACTCGGACTAAAGTCATTTTTAAGATCATTACTTTTACTTGAGTCCTTGATTAATTTGACTTGAGTTCAGATTTCGTATGCTGTTATTTATTTGTTGCCCATTTGTTACAACTTACTGTGAATTCAGGTATAGCTTGTCATTGGCTAACTATTCATTCATTCGTTTTCCTTCAACTTAGTCCCTGATTATCAGTGATCGCCACAGCGGAATGAATCGCCAACTATTCCAGCATATGTTTTACACAGTGGATGCTCTTCCAAGCGAAACACCCATACACACTCATTCACACACACACTTTCACACTATGGTCAATTTAGTTGATCAATTCCCCTATAGCGCATGTGTTTAGACTGTAGGGGAAACCGGAGCACCCTGAGGAAGCCCACGCCAACACTGGGAGAACATGCAAACTCCACACAGAAATGCCAACTTACTCAGCCGGGACTCGAACCAGCGACTTTCTTGCTGTGAGGCAACAGTGCTATAACCACCGAGCCATTGTTTTTTTACAAATTAAAGTGGATTAAACATAAAACAATCAAGTTGTCCTATAAAAAATCTCAAGAACTGAGTTGTTTCAGCTCATTTTAAATCAGTAGTTTGAACAAACAGCAAACATTTATTTAACTGCATGCGTTTTAATTTGCAAAGGCTGATGATAAAAAGGATATGGCCACTCTATAATCCTCTTTGCATATTTTCGGATCATATTGTTCTCGGCGAAGATAAAGAGAGACCTGTTGACGGTGAGACAGTTGTGTTTGGCCGGGATGGGGTTGTAGAGCGCCATGGTTCGAGCCCGCTTTATTTCCCCCGCAGACTCGGTTTCTGCCTTCCCTTCAGGACTCATTTCCTTCGGTGCGTCTTCAGATTGAGCCATGTCTCCAGATCTGTGATGTATCAATCCCAGAAAGAGTCCAGATTTTACTCCATTCCCCTCTAATGGCACATCAGCTTGAAGAATTGCCTGTTGCACTCCGTGAAGAAACTTTTTCGGTGTGTGTGTGTGTCAGGAAAGGGGTTTAAAAACACAGAAGATTATTCATCAGAAGAACGGAACCATCGTATCCTCTTCTTGCTCTCTTTTGCCATCTGTAAAGACAAACGTCCACTTTTTTTTAGTTCCTCTCAGGCGATGAAATGGAAAAATACAGGCGCTGCCGAGTCCATGTTCTCTCAGTGCTGAATGATAATAGTGGAGCGGTGCGATGCAGTGCAGTTTGTACTACCTGTTACACTGGTGCTGTGATCTATAACAGTGAATGTGGTCTCTTACCATCACATATTGCCTCATCTCTAGCACTCGCCCGCCCCCATTTCTCGCTCTCTCTCTCTCTCTCTCTCTCGCTCTCTTTCTCTCTGCCCCAATGCTCCCCCTCCCACACACACACACACACACATGCACTCAAACACACACGCACTCTCATACACAAGCTATGGGAAATCAGGACATACTGTAGGAAAACTGGTTACCATGGAAATGTATTTTACATTTTGTAATGTGATTGTGAGAGTGGCTTATCATTTACTTTGTCGGATATGATGATGATGATGATGATGATGAAGATGAAGATTTGCGCTCAGAGTCACAGCGCTTCTACTCTGGCAGCAATGAACACATCTCTCGTTCACAGGTGTCACAGGTGGTGCTTGTACCTTTGACAATACACTTTCAGAGTGCCCAAGTTAGGCTACTGTGGAACAGTGAAGTGATGTAAAGATGATGAATGGAGATTTTAACAGATTTTGAGTGGTATGTTTATAAGAGGCGCCTTTACATGGAGCTCCGGTTGAAAAAAATAGTGTGAGAAATCGATTCTGCATTGATTCTGAGATTTTCAAAATGCAGTTATTCTCTCTTGGATTGGTTATGAGCTTAATTTTTAACCACGGATGGCGCTCTAGGTTAGTTTTTAACAGCAGATGGCGCTCTAGGTTAGTTTTTAACAGCAGATGGCGCTCTAGGTTAGTTTTTAACAGCAGATGGCACTCTAGGTTAGTTTTTAACAGCAGATGGCGCTCTAGGTTAGTTTTTAACAGCAGATGGCGCTCTAGGTTAGTTTTTAACAGCAGATGGCGCTCTAGGCTAGTTTTTAACATTAGAGGAAGCTAGTTGTTTATCAGCAGATGGTGCTCTATGCTAATTTCTAACAGTAGAGAAAGCTCTAGGGTCGTTTTCATCCGCAGACAGCGGTCTATGGTCATTTTTAACAGTAGACAGTGCTTTAGGCTCGTTTTAACAGCAGATGTTGCTCTTGGGCTGTTTTTAACACCAGATGGTGCTCTAGGTTAGTTTTTAACAGCAATGGAAGCTAGTTGTTTAACAGATGGTGCTCTAGGCTAGTTTTTAACACCAGATGGCGCTCTACCCTGCTGAAAAATCCAGCTTAAACCAGCCTAGGCTGGTTGGCTGGTTTTAGCTGGTTGACCAGCCTGGTTTAAGAGGGGTTTTGGCCATTTCTAGGCTGGTTTCCAGCCATTTCCAGCCTGGTCTTAGCTGGTCAGGCTGGAAAATGACCAGCCTGGTTTAAGCTGGACATTTCTGGTTTTGTCTGGGCTCCCAGCCTGGCTGAGCTGGTCAAGCTGGTTTTAGCTGGTCATCTCCCAGCCTGACCAGCTAGGACCAGACTGGAAATGGCTGGAAACCAGCCTGGAAATGGCCCAAACCCCTCTAAAACCAGCCTGGTTGACCAGCTAAAACCAGACAACCAGCCTAGGCTGGTTTAAGCTGGATTTTTCAGTAGGGTAGGCTAGTTTTTAACAGCACATGGCGCTCTAGCCTAGTTTTTACCGGCACATGGCGCTCTAGGCTAGTTTTTACCGGCACATCCCTGCTGAAAAAAACAGCTTAAACTAGCCTAAGCTGGTTGGCTGGTTTTAGCTGGTTGACCAGCCTGGTTTTAGAGGGGTTTTGGCCAGGCTGGTTTCCAGCTATTTCCAGACTGGTCTTAGCTGGTCAGGCTGAAAAATGACCAGCTAAAACCAGCTTGACCAGCCAACCAGACTGGGAGCCCAGCCAAAACCACCAACCCCTCTAAAACCAGGCTGGTCAACCAGCTAAAACCAGCCAACCAGCTTAGGCTGGTTTAAGATGTTTTTTTTTCAGCAGGGATGGCGCTCTAGGCTACTTTTTAACAGCAGATGGCGCACTAGGCTAGTTTTTAACAGCACATGGCGCTCTAGGCTAGTTTTAACCAGCACATGGCGCTCTAGGCTAGTTTTTAACAGCAGATGGCGCTCTAAATTAGTTTTTAATAGCAGAGGCAGCTAGTTTTTAACAGCAGATGGTGCTCAATGCTAATTTCTAACAGTAGAGAAAGCTCTAAGCTAGTTTTAAGAGCAGATGGTGCTCTCGGCTCGTTTTCAACAGTAGATGGCACTCTAGACTTGTTTTTTTAACAGCAGATGGTGCTGTAAGCTCCTTTTTAAAAGTAGAGGAAGCTCATTGCTAGCTGTTAGCAGCAGATGGCGCTCTAGGCTAGTTTTTAACAGCAGATGGCACTCAATGCTAGTTGTCAACAGCAGATGGTGCTCTATGCTAGTTTTTAACAGTAGATGAAACTCTAGGCTACTTTTTTACAGCAGACGGTGCTTTATGCTTTACAAACAGCTGTACTCCTCCTGCACTTAAATTCTCACACCACTTAAACCTAAAAACAATCATGAACAAAGTTAGGAAAGGTTTAAACAAATTACAAGACTGTTAAAAAAATCACATGACATAAAAGTCAACTTGCATAACTGTGAGCATTTGAGCCCCATCTGCAGTTTAAATCTAGCTTGGAGCGTCATTTGCTGGTAAAAACTAGCCTACAGCACTATCTGCTGTTAAACTAGCCTAGAGCACCATCTACTGTGAATATTAGCCTAGACCGCCTTCTGTTGTTGAACTATCCTAGAGCACCATCTACTGTTAAAAACTGACCTAGAGCGCCATCTACTGTTAAAAACTGACCTAGAGCGCCATCTACTGTTAAAAACTGACCTAGAGCGCCATTTACTGTTAAAAACTGACCTAGAGCACCATCTACTGTTAAAAACTGACCTAGAGCGCCATCTACTGTTAAAAACTGACCTAGAGCGCCATCTACTGTTAAAAACTGACCTAGAGTGCCATCTGCTGTTTAAAACTGCTGTTAAAAACTAGCCTAGAGCCCCCTTTTCTTTTAAAAACTGACCTAGAGCGCCATCTGCTGTTAAATACTAAGCTCAGAATCTGTTCAAGAAAGAACAGCGATGCATTTTGAAATCCTCAGGACTGATTTCTCCCAAGATTGTTTTTGCCACAGCTCTACCTTGACAGCACCCAAAGACTGAAATGTTGCCATGCAATAAATATCTGTTCTGATTCACAGTATACATAAATAAAATATGGAAAAGTGTGCGTTTATTTTTGCTCATTTTACCCTGGAACAGCTGTAAGTGTCACAGTAGCTTGGCGAAGGCTGTATAGTGTTTACTCGGTAAAACAGGCTACAAAAAATGTAGGTTAAATTCAGGCAATTGGCAGCATTAGCGTTTGCACAGCTTGTACTTTTCCAGTGTCTTTTCATGCTTGCTGTTCAAACTGTGACGATCGCTTCTCCAAGTCTCAGTTTAATGCCTTGCTCTTATTTTAGCACTGATGATTCTTGATAATATTTATGTGTATTTCTGACCCTGAACAGCCACAAAACCAGTCTTGAGGGTGAATTGTTGAACAAAAGTTGTATTTGTTAGGGGGGATGAAGATAGCAGGTCCAGGGTTAAAGGTTTTTATTTTTTATTTTATGTGATGAACCCTTTCACCCTGTGCAAGCTGAAAGTTTTTCCAGCACAGTGTGAGATCTCCCTCATATTTTGCACTCTGTGGTGTTTAGCGTGCTGCTAACTAGCATGTGGGCCCACATTTTTTTCTAACAGTAAGTTTCCTCTGAGTCATCATTGAAGACTTTCAAAAGATTTTAAAGACTGACCTTGCTTTGGCGAGAAGTCCCTGAACATTTATCTCCTACCTACAGCATATTTTCCCGAAGCTGTGTCACGCGTAGGCTATGCAATTATTCCGCATCGTTCTTATAGACACAAACAGAGGAGGAAAACTGAACTGCGATCAAAAGGCCTGTGTGATAATGGCCATTTTACAATTACAGATAAAACTCATGTTTAAACGTGTGACTGCAGAGTGTTATAATACAAGGTGAACTGGAAATCATACATGCCATGGTTAAATAATTATAAATGGATATATGCAAATAGACCACAAAAAATAGCAATTCATAGTGAAAACTGCAATGTTTTTGAAACATAATATTGTAAAGTACCTGAATTCATCTGTTGTGGTGATTCTACAGTTGCTATGGTAACACGACAACTATAGTACTTAATCTGTTGTGGTGATTATATAGTTGCTATGGTAACACAACCTCTATAGTTACTGATCTGTTGTGATGATTCTGTAGTTGCTATGGTAACACAACAACTATAGTAAGTGATCTGTAGTTGTTGTTCTGCAGTTGCTATAGTAACACAGCCACTATAGTTACTGATCTGTTGTTGTGATTCAGTAGTTGCTATGGTAACACAACAACTATAGTAACTGATCTGTTGTGGTGATTCTACAGTTGCTATGGTAACACGACAACAAAAGTAATTGATCTTTTGTGGTGATTCTACAGTTGCTATGGTAACACAACCTCTATAGTTACTGATCTGTTGTGATGATTCTGTAGTTGCTATGGTAACACAACAACTACAGTAACTGATTTGCTGTGGTGATTCTACAGTTGCTATGGTAACACAACAACTATAGTAATTGATCTGTTGTTGTGATTCTACAGTTGCTATGGTAAAACAACAACGATAATAACTGGTCTGTTGTGGTGATTCTGCAGTTGCTATGGTAACACAACAACTATAGTAGTTGATCTGTTGTGGTAAATCTACAGTTGCTATGGTAAAAACAATTATAGTAATTAATCTGTTGTGGTGATTTTACAGTTACTATGGTAACACAACAACTATATTGATCTGTTGTAGTAATTCTACAGTTGCTAGGGTAACACAGCAACTATACTAACTGGTCTGTTGTGGTGATTCTGCAGTTGCTATGGTAACACAATAACTATAGTAATTGACATGTTGGGGTGATTCTACTGTTGCTATGGTAACACAACTATAGTAATTAATCTGTTGTGGTGATTCTGCAGTTGCTATGGTAACACAACAACTATATTAATTGATCTGTTGTGGTGATTCTACAGTTGCTATGGTAACACAACAACTATAGTAATTGATCTGTTGTGGTGATTCTATAGTTGCTATGGTAACACAACCACTTTAGTAATTTATCTGTTGTGGTGATTTAAAAGTTGCTATGGTAACACAACAACTATAGTATCATCTGAACATGCAAACTCTTCCTGGTTACTTTTCAAACTATTCTACTGGACCAAACTCTATAAAATGCTGGGTTATTTTAACCCAAATTGCGTGAATTATGAACAAGCCCAAACATTAGGTTACATTTGATCAGTTTTCTCCATATTTTGCCCAAAGTTGTGTTGAAATAACCCAGAATTGTTAGTGTATAAACACTGAACACTGACAATGGGACAATGTATTTATTATTACGCTGTTATGAAAGTTAATAAGTCTTATACTGCTTCCTTCACTTGTTTTCAATGTTTGAGGTCAATAGCACTAACCAGAGAAATAAAGAGTAACACTTAAAATGCAAAAGCAAAGTTAAAACTCTAAAGTGGTCATAACACTGGCTTTATTCATCTAATAAAATCTATGATTTGCATTTCATTTCAGGTTAATGTACTCTACAACAGTTTAATTGATAAGTGTTCGGTTGCCATAGAAACACAGGTCAGGATAATGCATTAGCTTCATCTCTTAGTTCATAAGGCATCTTCACAGTCTCTGTAAGCTTTCGCTGACATTCAACACTTACACTGCAAATAATGATTTACTTACTATGATTTTTTTGTCTTGTTTCTAGTTCAGATGTCTAAACAATCTTAAATCCTGAAGCATTTTCTAGACAAGCAAAAATATTGTCATGTTTTAAGAAATAATGAGTCAAAAATAAGCGAGTATAAGTATTTTTGTTGTGTAGACCTGCTTTATTTATGTGGCTACAGTACATCCAACCCAAGCTCATTTTCAAAATGTACCACTATATACATTTCTGGAGAGCGCCAAATATGTCCCAGGAGCTCCGTTTTTTTGCAGTTTTTGTTTTCATGAATCCACCAGGGGCTGCTGTGTACGCTTTTTCAGATCTCAAATTTCACTCGCAAGTGCTATTCGCGCCTGCTGTCCTGGCGTAAATCCACCAGAGGCCGCTGTTGACTGACTGACTGATTGACTCACTGACCAACTGAATAACCCACCCTCCTCCTTCCCTAAACTCAACCAATTGTATTGATTTGACCCGCCCACCCACTTCCCTAGACCCAACCAACAATTTTCAAAAGCAATCCAGAAAAAGAGAGCCCTCGTCTGATTTTTTTTACCACATTTTCAGATTTTACCACGTTCTCACCCTGTTATTTACTCGTCTATTTTATTTTTTGGCTTCTGTTTTTGTTTTACTTGCTTTCTGAAACCATGGTCATTTTTTACTCCACTACAGCGTAGGTTGTAACCAGGGCAGGCGCGTCCATAGAGGCGACCTAGGGCGGCAGAATAGAGAGGCCGGTGTCCGCGACACCTCCCTCACCACCCGTGGCCTCAGTTATATCCGCGGCCCCTACCCCCCACCCCCCGGTCCTCACTTTGCTAACAGGTCACTTTCGTTTTCATATTCGGGTTGAGGGCGGCGTGAGCCTAAGCTGGTTGGCTGGTTTTAGCTGGTTGACCAGCCTGGTCTTAGAGGGGTTTTGGCTATTTCCAGCCTGGTCTTAGCTGGTCAGGCTGAAAAATGACCAGCTAAAACCAGCTTGACCAGCCAACCAGACTGGGAGCCCAGCCAAAACCAGCTGTGTCCAGCTTAAACCAGGCTGGTCAAGGTGGTTTTAGCTGTTTTTAGCTGGTCCTTTTTCCATCCTGACCAGCTAAGACCAGGCTAGAAATGGCCAAAACCCCTCTAAAACCAGGCTGGTCAACCAGCTAAAACTAGCCAACCAGCTTAGGCTGGTTTAAGCTGTTTTTTTCAGCAGGGTACTACAAGTGATATGCCACAACAACAATTTTATTGTAAATAACTGACTGCAACAATAAAATATATGTGAATATTGGAAGTGTATGAGCATATTGTGTGTGTTTGTGCATGCACAAGTGCATTTGGTTGTGCATGTCTGTATGTGCACATTCATATGTATGTGTGTGTGTAAGTGTTTGCATTCAAAACAACTGTTTCAACCTACCCCGCTACTGTCACCTATTGTTTAGCTAGCTGTATTAGCACGGTGCTGTGAAATTAGCAGGAGGTTGATACACCATTCTTTACTAGAGAAACTACAGTTTGACCTGATGTAACTCATACAACATCATCTACAACGGCAGAGGTACTAAACTAAATATTATCTTGTTGTTTTTTTACCTCAGATTTCGATTTTCTATTGTAGCTTCAGATCGCAAGACTGACTTTAAAATCTCCATGTGTGATTAAGTTAACCTGAGGTAATCGGTAGTGTTACATCTCTCCCTGTGTTTCAACTATACCCGGTCTCCCCTACTTGATCATCTTGTACGAATGTGCTATAAACATACCAAGCTGTTTTTGTGCATTGTCTCAAAATGCTGTAGCGATGCTATCTTAACACAAGCGTTCATGTCATTGACCTCAGTTGCAGCTCACATTGATGAACTATTCAGTAAAACGTGATGGGTTTTGTTGCTATTTTAGTACCAAAAAAAAAGACTATCAACAAGCTTTAGCTCTATTGTATTCTGAGTTACGCTTTCTTTTAAAGCATTGTTGACATGCTGTCAGTTTCTACACTGGGAAAAAAAAGAAAAACCTTTACTTTGACTCATCCCTCATCATGTAAAATCCTCTGTTAACACTTTATATTAGAGAAAATCTGCATTAGATAAACACACCAGTTCATCCACATAGAAGAGTCCAAACTTTAATGCACTTTAAACAGAATAACAAACATTATGTTGAATAATTCAGTAATTTATGCTTTTAAAAATGCTAAAAATCCTCATTGGTTAGTTTTGGAGGATGCGATGACCATTCATTCATTTTCCTTTAGCTTTATCCCTTTATTTATCAGCGGTCACCACAGGGGAATGAACCGCCAACTATTCCAGCATGTTTTATGCAGCGGGTGCCCTTCCAGCCGCAAGCCAGTACAGGGAAACACCCATACACACTCATTCTCACACACACACACACACACACACTCACACTCATACACTACAGCCAATTTAGTTCCTCGAATTCCCCTATAGCGCATGTGTTTGGACTGTGGGGGAAACCGGAGCACCCGGAGGAAACCCACGCCAACACGGGGAGAACATGCAAACTTCACACAGAAATGCCAACTGACCCAGCTGGGGCTCGAACCAGCGACCTTCTTGCTGTGAGGCCACAGTGCTAACCACGAAGACACCGCGGTTAGCCCCACAATGATGAGCAGTTTCAGATAAATGAATGCACACCATGATGAAGCTATAATAATGTTAAAAAGTGTTTAATAACTCTTTCGTTTAGGCATTAATTCTCACTATTAACTAGTGTCATTATTAAGATATTGGCTGTTTATTAGTATTTATGAAGCACATGATAATCTACACTGTAAAAAAACATGACAACAAATATTTCTATGTTATAACTTACATTAATAGGTTAATCAGATTTCAATATATATATTTAAAGTTATACAAAGTTATTTTATTTTCTCATTTTGACTGATGTAAGTTGAGATAACAAGAACAGTTAATTTCACTCAAGAAATGCTGAGTTATTCAAACTCAAACATTGGGTTAAATTTGATTCCATTTCATTTCAAAAGTTGGTTTGGTTCGTGTTACACCTGAAATTGGGTTGAAATAACCCAGCATTTTTTTAAAGTATTGATTCAACTAAAACATTTAAGGCAATTTTGTTTACAGAGTACATCTCTAATCCTACCCAATAACATAACTATCTTAATAACTATTAATAAGCAGCGGATTAAGAGTTTGTTGAGGCAAAAGTCATAGTTAATTGTTCATTAATAGTGAGAATTTTACCTTAAAGTGTGACCAAATATTTATATACTAATTTAAATATTCAATGTTCAGCAATATTTAATATCTAATCATCTTTTATTAATAAATATTAAATCAATGTGAGATTTCAATAGAAAGAATTTAGTGTTGAAATTAATGGTAACTCAAAGCACTTTTTCTTTTCAATCTTTATAACAGAGCAGATACAAGACCAAGGCTGGCGGTTATGGATATCATTTTTAACTCTCTAATATAAAATTGTTAATCATGAATTTAGCTGAGCAGTCAAGATAGTCAAGATTTTGCAGAGAAATAATAAATGATAAAGACAAACAGTCCAAAACCTGTCATAAAATACTAATTAAATATAAATCAAACCACGTTAGACAGTGCAAACTGTTATCAGCGAACAGATTAATCAAAATAAGTGCATTATTAAGAGTCAAATACAGTATGTTTGCCATAAAATCTAATTATTAAGTGAAGAACTGGAGCAATGAGGGCATCTGCTGGTCACGGAAGGGAAATGAGACTTGTGATGAACCGTTCATGAGCTAACAACTGGCTAGCCAATGCTTTATACATTTAACAGTATTAGGTTTGTAATATAAGTAATATAAAAGTGCAGTGCATTTTGGCAGAGGTTTTGATGTAATATATATAAAAAAAAAACACATGCTAATTTGCTAATTATTAGATTAGCAAACTCTCGTTTTTCAACGTTTATTTTCCAATTTGGCGAGTCTGCACTGTAAAAAATATCCGTAAATTAGCTTTTTCCTTCGTGTTTTGATTTCTGTTTTTATTTATTTATATTCCCCGTTTATGAATTGCATTATGGGATCTTAATCTTTCTTCTAACAGCTTTTAACCCGAAAAAGTGACTTTTATTGTCATTTAATAATCTGAGTTGGTGTTGTATATTACACTATAAAACTCTTCTAATAGCTGACAGTACATTTTCTGCTATTTTACACACTTTTTTCTTTAGATATTATTTCTTATACATTATATTATTAATTTAAACTGCTAAAATGTCATTAAAAGTCACTTTGTTAAACTGTAGAGTTGAATTTTCAGGATCAAAAGTGGAGCAAACACAGAGATCAACATCCCATTATGCAATTTGCAAGCGTAAAATATAGAAACTGTTCATTAACAGGTATATATTTATATATATATATATATATATATATATATATATATATATATATATATATATATATATATATATATATATATATATATATATGTACCTGTTATATATATTGTAGCTGCCGTCAGAAGCAATTCTTATATATTACACTCTATAAACATACACTTTACAGTTAAAAGGTCAATAAATAGTTAAAATGTTCAGAGTAATCATTAGAATAAATAAGTAATGTATATTTGTTGTTAATGCATGTTAATTCATTTAAAGTTATTTAACTAAAACTATAAAGGGGAGGGGGGGACCTTTTCTTGTTATGTTTAGGTAATTTAGGGAATTATTGCATTGTTGCAATCAAGATATTCTTCCGATGCACTACAAGTAGAACAGCCACGAGGTGCTGTGCTAATAACACCGATTAAGGATTAAGAAGTACAAAGAAGTTTGTTAAAGAGAAACTGCAACCCTTTTCAAATGTATTCCTCTTGAGTTAGAGAGGCCAATGAGGTATGTGTCGTATAGTGTTAACGGATGTGAACATGTATGATTGTGTCCGTATGTTAATGTATAATTAGCAATTAAGTGTATTTCTTTACATGTTGAATGTGCACTTTATCTTTTGGTTGTATGTATGTTGTTCATTATGTGCAACATCACCTTTAAAGGGTTAATTTACGTTTATGTAATTCTTTTCATAGTTCTGACGGCATTATTGGGACATAAAGGAGTGCAAGGCTAGAATGTACTACAGACATACTACAGACTCGCGTCCGAATAAATGTCTGTTAAAATCAAAACGACTTGAGCCTTTGTTTCATCTCGAGGGGAGTAACATATATATATATATAATTATTATTATTATTTACTTTATTTTATTTTTTATTTTTATTTTATTTTTTTGCGGTGTGTGATGATATTGAATATTTGAATAATGATGTGGATAATGTGGCAATGATAAATGAAAAAAATATGATCACTTTTTTTAGTAATGTCTGGTTATATCTGGTAATTATAGTCTGCTGTACTGACATGCCCAGTCGCACCCAAGAACACTGAGTATTTTAAGCTACTTCATACAGCATTTACCTAAAATCAACATATTAACATATGACAATGCTGTGTTCAGGGTGTGAGCAATGCTAATATTTTAATCCACTTGTATATATCTTTAGGCCATAATAAAAATTATGATTTAACGAAAAACAGTATTTTATTCATACACATTTGTTTATGTACTGTAGAGTGGAAAAAAATACACTTCGGACCAACTTTTAAAAATACTGTTGTTTCTTACAGTAAAAACCTTGATGTCTATTTGACATCCACACATTGATGCCGTTTTGACCACTGAAATAGCCATATTTTAATCCTTCCAATAAACTACTTTTGAACAATTGTCCTTTAATTTTCGCCATGTTTTTTGATGCCAATATTAGATATAACTTAGATGTAATTTTAACATCAAGGTAGTCAATTGCCCTCAAACAGATTTGCATTTTTGGACCAATTTGACATTCAATTTTCAAATTAAAGGCCTTTAAGTTGATGAGTACATATAAATTGATTGTTTTATAAATCTATACCTAATTTATTATTCAGTAAATAATTCTCCATCCATTCTTTTTCGACCGGTTTAGCTGTGAAGCCCAAACATTACAATAAGATCCTATTGGCTAATGTATTTAATAACTAACACGAACAAACAATGAATAATACATGTATTACAGTATTTATTCGTCTTTGTTAACGTCATTTATTGTTAGTCCATTTTAATTCTCATTGCATTAGCTGATGTTATAACATGGCTATCTGGAATACTCGATTCTGATAGGACAGTTACGACATTCCAAGGTATGTTATTCCCAGGTAACAACTGCTGAATAACACAGACTCATTCAGGAACTAAGAATCATCATCAGTGAATGTATTCATACACATATAATGCGCAGGTTAGTGTATCCTTCATCAGCTGTTTTCGTTTCTGTCAGCTTTGTGTTTTTGACTGTTTGGCGCCATCTTGTGGCTTAATAATGCGCAGGTTAGTGTATCCTCCATCAGCTGTTTCTGTCAGCCTTGTGTTTTTGAATGTTTGGCGCCATCTAGTGTCTGAATAATGTGCAGGTTAGTGAATACTCCATCAGCTGTTTCTGTCAGCCTTGTGTTTTTGAATGTTTGGCGCCATCTAGTGTCTGAATAATGTGCAGGTTAGTGAATACTCCATCAGCTGTTTCTGTCAGCCTTGTGTTTTTGAATGTTTGGCGTCATCTTGTGTCTGAATAATGCGCAGGTTAGTGTATCCTCCATCAGCTGTTTCTGTCAGCCTTGTGTTTTTGAATGTTTGGCGCCATCTAGTGTCTGAATAATGCGCAGGTTAGTGTATACTCCATCAGCTGTTTCGGTCAGCTTTGTGTTTTTGACTGTTTGGCGCCATCTAGTGTCTTAATAATGTGCAGGTTAGTGTATCTTCCGTCAGCTGTTTCTGTCAGCTTTGCCGTTTAATTAAAAAAATAAACAATTACAACTCAGAACAATGTTTTGTGTATAATTTTTATGTTTTGTGGCAGGTATTCATATAACAAGCAGGATAAAGTACATCCAGGACTGTTGTTTTCACAGAATAAAGCCTTCAGTCTTATACAACAGTGCTCTGCTTATAAATTCTGTACATGAATTGTCTATTTTTAGTTCATGTCAGTAAATGCCTTAACTAACATTAGTTAATTAAACCTTATAGTAAAGTGTGACCATTATTTTTTTATCAATATTATTGGTATTAATATTCAGTGTTTAGCATAAATGAATGAACACTGAATATAATACATTTTTTTCAATTCTATTAAATTCAAGTTTATTTGTATAGCGCTTTTTACAATAATTAATGTTTCAAAGCAGCTTTACAAAATGTCCACGTTACTGCATTACAATCAAATTCGGAAAAGTTGCCATACTTACCATATCTTTAATAACTTTAACTAATAACTTATAGCTATTAAAAGTTACACTTATTTAATATAGGTGGTGTCTATGTGTACATTTTTTTGTTGATGGTTAAAGATATTAAATGATACTAACAAGAACTAATGTCCTTTTCTATTGCGCATCCAGCCCTGTCCGTCGCACCACACCCTGAACACATTTTGTTTTCTTGACGTGTGAGCTGTGAAGTCTGCACCCGCGGGCAGTGTTTTCTGCACACAGACATGTACTGACTGCTCCAGACTGGGTGTGGAAGCGGAGAAAACAAAAAAACGCTGCTGTCAGGATGATCTGTAATGCTTGTCTTCGACACTCACTCTTTGTCATGGTTACAAATAATGACAGAACAACCAACTAATGAAGGAAATAATGCAACACAAGCATAGAGCAACATAAGAGGAGGAATAATGTCTTATAAAGCACCAGACATTATAAATTTAGCTTTGAATGAATGTGTGTGGTTTTACAGTATCTGTCAAAAAGTTTAGCAACAGATATGTTAATGCTTTAAAAGAAGCTCATTTTATTTATTTATTTGTATTACTTGTGTTATTTGTATTTATTTTTGTCGGTCTTTTCTTTATATTTGTGTTGTCATTATAGTCGCTCATGTGATTGTATTCTTTGTGCTTTAAAATCAAAAACTAAAACCAATATAATATTTATTCTGCTCACCATGCAATTATTCGAACAAGAATACAGTAAAAATAAGAATTTACAGTCTTACTGGTAACCAAAATGACCAGTAAGTTACTGTAAATTTCACAGTCAATTGTAATTAGTGCTTGTAAAGTTAGTCTCGTCAACCAAAATTTCTAGTAAGTTACTATAAAGTTGACAGTAAATTTAAATTGTTGATTTGCACTTTGCTTGTAAATTAACAGTCATGCTGGCAACCAAAATTAGCAATAATTTACTGTAAATTTTACAATATATTGTCATTATTAATAATCACCATGCTTGTAAATTTACAGTAACTTCGTGCCAACCAAAATTGGCAGTAAGTTACTGTAAAATTTACAGTAAATTTTAATTAGTGCTTGTAAATTTACAGTCTTCTCAATCAAAATTGCCAGTGAGTTACTGTAAATTTTACCATAAATTGTCATTATTAACTTGTACTGTGCTTGTAAATTTACAGTCTTACTGGCAACCAATATTGTTAGTAAGTTACTGTAAATTTTATAGCAAATTGTAAATGGTGCATGTAAATTTACAGTCTTACTGGCAACAAAAATTGGCAGTAAGTTACTGTAAATTGTAATTAATTATTTTCACCACGCTTGTAAATTTACAGTCTTACTGGTAGCCAAAATTGACAGTAAGTTACTGTAAACTTTAGAGTAAAAGGTAATTATTAATTTGCACAGCACTTGTAAATTTACAGTCTAACTGGAAACAACTGCCACTAAGTTACTGTAAATTGTACAGTAAATTGTAATCACTAATCTGCACTTTGTAAATTTAAAGTCTTACAGTAAATTTACTGTAAATTTTAATTATTAGGTTTACTGGCAACCAAAATTGGTAACAAGTTATTGTAAATTTTATAGCATATTCTAAATATTTATTTGCGCTGTGCTTGTAAATTTACAGTCTTTTTAACCAAAATAACCAGTAAGTTACCGTAAATTTTACAGTAAAGTGTAATTGTTAATTTGCACTTTGCTTGTGAATTTAGTGTCTTACTGGCAATCAAAATTGGCAATAAGTTACTGTAAATTTTAAAGTATACTGTAATTATTAATTTGCACTGGGCTTGTAGATTTACAGTAACTTAGTGGCAACCAAAACTGGCAGTAAGGTACTGTAAATTTTACAGTAAAATGTAATTAGTGCATGTAAATTTACTGTCTTCTCAACCAAAATTGCCAGTAAGTTACTGTAAATTTTACAGTAAATTGTCATTAACTTGTACTGCGCTTGTAAATTTACAGTCTTAATGGTAGCCACAATTGCAAGTAAATTACTGTAAATTTTACACTAAATTGCAATTATTAATTTGCGCAACCAAAAATTGCCAGTTACTGTAAATTTTACAGTAGTTTGTAATTATTAATTTGCACTCTACTTGAAAATAACAGTCGTGCTGGCAACGAAAACTGCCAGTAAGTTACTGTAAATTTTACAGTAAACTGTAAATATTAATTTGCGCTTTGCATGTAAATTTATAGTCTTCTCAACCAAAATTGCCAGTAAGTTACCGTAGATTTTACAGCAAATTTTAATTATTATTTTGCATTGTGCTTGTTAATTGACAGTCTTACTGGCTACCAATAGTGCCTGTAAATTGCCTGTAAAGCTCTAAATTTTCTAGTATATTATTTACAGTGTAGAGTGTGTGTCTGTCCTCCTCTCCTGCATACCTAACTGTGACTCAGTTTCCTGGTTCATCTGCGGTAACGTGATTCATGTATGAGCCTTTGTCTGGGCGTTGCACTCTATCGCTCTTTAAGAAGACCAAACCTGAGCGCCAGTGCACATTTACACACAGCATCAAACAGAGAGGAATGTCAGAGTCTATGGCATGGAGGAGAGCCGTACTGAGGGCCCTTATTTCTGGGACCCTTTTTCTTGTGGTGTCTGCAGGACCCCGTCCAGAACACAGAAACCCACAGAGAGAAGAAGCCGAGTGGATTCAGCGAGTTCAGTTAAATGATGCTCAGAGAGTTCAGTTTCCTTCACTTCACCACACACAGCAGATACAGATCCCCACGCTGGAGGATGGACAGGTAACGTGGTTGGTCACTTTTTAGATATTAATAGTCCATTAACTATGTACATTGTGTTAAATATCTGCTAATTAACAGTATCTTGTGTGTTTTCAGTTTTTTATAGTTGTGAATTGCATTATGGGATGCTGATCTGTGCTTGATTCAGTTTAGCAAAGTGACTTTTAGTGGCATTTTAGTCGTTTGACATAGCATAATGTATAAGAAATAATATATACAGAGAAATAAGTGTGTATTATTATTATTATTATTATTAAAATAACAGAAAATGTGCTGCAGTTTATTACAAGGTATTTGTAGCGTAATATACAACACAAACCCAGACAATCTAGCACTGCAAACTATTAAATATGACAATGAAAGTCACTTTGTACATATTTTCAGGGTTAAAATTAGTTGTGAAGAAAGCTCAAGATCCCATAATGCAACTCAAAAGCAGAAATAAATAATAGGAAATAAAAACATGAATCACAAAATATGGAAAACTGCTCATTTACAGATATTTTATAGTGTATTTAAAGTGCTTTATTAATTTAGTTGAGTTTTTTTGTATATGTTTTGTCATTGTTGCTGTTTTAAAGCTTTGATGTGACTTGTAATGTTTATTTTAACACTATGCATGCGTTTCTCTCATATCAGAGATGTTCTGCTCGTCATTATCTAGCCTAGACGCATTATAAAATGGCACTAAAGAGCCTATAATCTTTTGAGAGACACTTTATGCAAGATAATGTTCATACCCAAATTTACCTCATTTTTTAAAACATATTTAAAATGCTTTATCAATTGATCCTTCGCTAAGCCACACCCAAAAACCGTCATCCACTAATCGTGGCTTAGCAACCGTAGCTACGCGCAGGGGCTTTGTCAAGCTTTCGAGCGAGGGAAGCAGGCCAAAGCGTTGTACATATGGATTGTGCAAATCTGATACCCGCTATCCTTAAAGTTTGGACGGGATGGTGAATTTTTTTTCCCTTTTCAAAACCAAAAACCCAAGAGGAGAATTGCCAGCGTGGATCAAGCTCTGTGAGGGCCGCTAAAGGAGCGGAGATGAGTTGGTTTTGTTGATATTCCTGACACATTCAGTGATAGACGGCAATATCTCACACACCTCTTACCCTAAACAGATATAAACTGTGTTTCCTACTAAAACACAAAGCAGGTTCTGTTTCACAGCTGTCTTTTTCTTTATTTTCGCTCGATATTATGAGCACTGCTTCGTTTAAACCTTCGCTATAGTAACTTAGTCAAACTAATAGCGAATAGGTCATGAGTTATTGATCCGGAAAATACGAATCTGCGAATCTGTTGCTAACTTTACTGAACTTTCCATCTATTTCAAGCTACGAATATTTGAACTTACAAATCAACAGAACAAAACCGAGATGTGATCAAAAACTGAGCACTTGCGATCAATATACTTTACCAGCAGCTGTTTTTCAGTCATTTATAAAGAGCACACACACATACTGACAGTAATAGGTAACTTACTGTACATTGTTATGGGTCAATGATGCTAATATTAGGCACAAATCCCTCAATTTCCCCTTTCTGGCTGTTCTTTCTATGAATGAACTACGTAAAAGCACTGTCCATGCGTGTTTCCTCGTCGGTTAGTAACGCTATATTTCATTGCACAACAATAGTCTATCAGGCTTTTTGGCTAAAAATAGGGAAATTACGGTTTAATTTGTTATTATTAGATTACTTTAAAATTTCACCTCTCCTGCTGAGCATTAGCTAAGCTGTTGAATGGTTAGCGTATGAGACGGCTAGGCTACTAGCTTCAATTTTGATTGAATTATTCTCTCATCGGTTGCCTATTATGAGGTGAATATACCCCTGTAATGCATAGTGCAGTGCTTTTTTTGTCTGACTTTCTCACCTGTTCGCCAAAAATGACATTATATCCTTGGCAATGTTTGACACTGGCGCAAACACATTGTAAAAGCTTGACAGGCGTAGCAACAGTGACTAAGCAGGGCGGGGCTTAGCGAAGGGTCAATTTAGCTGAGTGTTTCGTGTGTGTTTTCTTCATTTGTGCTGTTTTAAAGCGTCAAAGTGATTTTTGATGTTTATTGTAACACCATATATGTGTTTCTCACATATCAGAGCTGCTTTTTAAATGCTATTTTAAAATGTTACTAAACAACCTATTGTGGGAGACCCTTTATATTATGCAAGAGAATGTTTCTAACAGTTTATACCTGTTATTGGAAATGCTTAATCAATTTAACACTATATATGTGTTTCTCTCATATCAAAGACGTTCAATTGTCTAGACACATTTTAAAATGTGACTTATGAGCCTATAATCTTTATACACACTTTATATATGCAAGATAATGTTTTTGACCTGATTTACCTCAGTTATTCAGTATATTTAAGATTCTTTATCAATTTGGTTGAGTTTCTTGTGTATTTTTCTTTCACTTATGCAGTTTTAAAGCTTTGAAGTAACTTTTTTAATGATTATTTTAACACCATATGTGTTTTTCTCTTATATAAAAGACGTTCAATTGTCTAGACATATTTTAAAATGTGACTTACGAGCCTATAATCTTTATAGACACTTATATTTGCAAGATAATTATCTTATATTATTAATGTTTTTGACCAGATTTACCTCAGTTATTCAGTATATTAAAAATGCTTTATCAATTTGGTTGAGTTTTTCATGTATTATTCTTTCTCTTATGCAGATTTAAAGCTTTGAAGTTACTTTTTTATTGATTATTTTAACACCATATGTGTTTCTCTCATATTGGAGATGTTCATTATCTATTGACACATTTTAAAATGTTACTAACGAGCCACATTTCTGGGGAGACCCCATATTTTTAAATATGATAATGTTTTTGCCCAGATTTACCTCAGTTTTTCCAACATATTTTAAATGCTTTATCAATGTCCTTCACGTATTTTTCCTTCACTTTTGCTGTTTTAAAGCTCAGAAGTGACATTTAATGTTTACTTTAACACTATATATGTGCGTTTCTCTCATATCAGAGATGTTTATTATTTAGACACAATTTAAAATGTTACTAACGAGCCTATAATCTATTGTGAGACCCTATATTTTAATGCAAGATAATGTTTTTGACCAGATTTACCTCAGTTATTCAGTATATTTAAGATTCTTTATCAATTTGGTTGAGTTTTTCATGTATTTTTCTTTCTCTTATGCAGATTTAAAGCGTTGAAGTTACTATTTTAATGATTATTTTAACACTATATGTGTTTCTCTCATATTGGAGATGTTCATTATCTATTGACACATTTTAAAATGTTACTAACGAGCCACATTTTTGGGGAGACCCCATATTTTTATGCAAGATAATGTTTTTGCCCAGATTTTCCTCAGTTTTTCCAACATATTTTAAATGCTTTATTAATGTCTTTCATGTATTTTTCTTTCACTTTTGCTGTTTTAAAGCTCAGAAGTGACATTTAATGTTTACTTTAACACTATATATGTGCGTTTCTCCAATATCAGAGATGCTTATTATTTAGACACAATTTAAAATGTTACTAACGAGCCTATAATCTATTGTGAGACCCTATATTTTATGCAAGATAATGTTTTTGACCAGATTTACCTCAGTTATTCAGTATATTTAAGATTCTTTATCAATTTAATTACATTTTTGTGTGCACCAACCTGATTTCACCAAGTAGGACATGTTCCTGGATTAACATCTATGTTGATCCTGGAACAACATTCTAGTGAGCCAATCAGAATTAAGCAATACGTTTACAGATTATGTTAAATTTAGGCTTACGCTTTGGTACATGAGTGTTAACCATCTATTATTCCCCTCTGATTTTGGAAATAATGTACAGTTATGGTTGGGTTTAGGGGTAGGGAATAGGTATGTGTTACATTTCCCAACAAAAATGATGTTCCAGGATCAACATAGATGTTAATCCAGGACCACATCGTACTTGGCAAAATCATGATGTGCTTTTTTTGTGTATGTTTCCTTCTTGTCAGCTGTTTTAAAGCTTTGGAGTGATTTTTAATGTCTATTTTACCAATATATATGTGTGTTTCTCTCGTATCAGAGATGTTCTGCTGGTCATTATCTGGACAGGAGTGGTCTGTTTTCTCGCTGTGTTCCCTGCTCCTGTAACGGACACTCAAATGAGTGCGAGGAAAACACTGGACGATGTCTAGTAAGTGAACACTGACCTCGCTAATCTGGGGTGCGTTTCCCAAACAACGACGTAAATCCCGGCTGAACTGTCATAGTAGGATGCATCGCTTGGCAAAAGAACGATGTAGTGACGAGTGTTTCCCAAAACCCATAGTTTCTCTGTCGCAGATTCATCGTTTGAACCACGCTATTTAAAACGTAAAACGCCCATAATGATGCTCTGAACGGGGTGGAGTAACTACTTCTTTAGAAAAGAACCCCATCATTTCTTTCTGCAAATTATATTGTTTTACACGCACATGCATTTAAAATAAAATAAAATATTCGTTTTGGTAAAAACATGCACTCGCTTTCCATATTAATTGAAATATATGTAAGCGGCACATATAGAGCCTGTGTTTCCTTTACTAATATTATTGAGAACATTACATATTCTATTCTTAAACATAAAACCTAAAACAAAAGCTAACACGTATTCTAATATCATATGTGAATTATTTAAAGAAATAAATAAATAATTAGGCTATTTATTAAGAAATGAAATTTAATATTTATTATTTATTAGGAAATAAAAAACTCAACTTTTATAATAATATTAATAATATTTATTATTATTATTATTATTATTATTATCATTATTATTATTATTATTATTATTATCATTATTATTATTATTATTATTATCAATATTATTATTATTATTATCAATATTATTATTAATATTATCATTATTATTATTATTATTATCAATACTATTATTATTATTATTATTATTATCATCAATATTATTATCAATATTATTATTATCAATATTATTATTATTATCAATATTATTATTATCATTATTATTATTGTTGTTATTTATATTATCAATATTATTATTATCAATATTATTATTATTATTATCAATATTATTATTATTATTATTATTATTATTATTGTTATCATTATCAATATTATTATTATTATTATCAATACTATTATTATTATTATTATTATCAATATTATTATCAATATTATTATTATCAACATTGTTATTATTATTATCAATATTATTATTATTATTGTTATTATTATCAATACTGTTATTATTATTATTATTATTATCAATATTATCAATATTATTATTATCAACATTATTATTATTATTATTATTATTATTATTATTATTATTATCAACATTATTATTATTATTATCAATATTATTATTATCAATATTATTATTATCAATATTATTATTATTACTATTATTATTATCATTATTATTATTATTATTATTATTATTATTATCAATATTATTATTATTATTATTAATGTTAATAGTAATATTATTATTATTAATATTAATCATTAATATTATTATTATTATCATTATTATTATTATTAATATTATTAAGCAGGATATTGTTTACTTATTTTTTATTTTTTTGAAAAGTCTACTTTTACAATTTGACACATGTAAACCACTGCAGAAATGTTCTACCCAACAGGCCCATGTCATATACAGTACAGATACTTAATAAATAACCCACTATAAATTTAAACGATTAATTAATGCTTTGTCTTTTGTTTTCACAAGCTTTGGAGACGTAA